>NC_142813.1:54472269-54561674 GCF_049724085.1 Artemia sp. Qi Xiang Cuo
TTTATTCTTTTGTGTATCTTCCGAATATCTTACATATTTAGCTTGTTAGCTAAAAGATAAACTGTTGCATTAGACCTGCAATTCTTTAGCACTATTACAGTCAATCTTTTGACTTTAGCACCAAAAATTGTAGTCTTAAATGCGACAGAATTTTAACTCTCTTGAACAGTGTGCTACAAGCTTGGACTATCTTAAAGCTATGAGACAGCCTAGAGAATAGTAACACTGGGACTTACCTTACTAACTAACGTAGCATTTGTTTAGGTGAATCTGGAAAAATGTTCTGAACCGAAATTAAGCCGTCATACCAGTCCTGATTTTAAATAATTTGATTTTCAAAGCGAGTCAAACAGTTCGTGGTAACGAACTGTAAGTAAGGAGCAACCCGGCTCAATGGTAACCGAATCTCTAGAAAACCGGTTTTTGTTACCAATAGATACATCAAAAGAATCAGATTTTAATACTGATCTCAAATATATAAGTTTTATCAAGTTTAGTTCTACCCATCAAAAGTTAAGCGCCTGAAAAAATTTGGCTGATTTTCCAAAAAAGGGGGAAAGACCCCCTAAAAGATATAGAACCTTAATGAAAATCACACCAACATATTCAGCGTATCAGAGAACCCTACTGTAGATGTTTCAAACACCTATCTACAAAAATATGGAATTTTGCATTTTTTTGCCAGAAGAAAGATCACGGATGCGTGTTTATTTGGTTTTTTTCTCAGGGTTGATCGTATCGACCCAACGGTCCTAGAATATCGTGGTGGGCTCATTGGAACTGAAATTAAAAGTTCTAGTGCCCTTTTTAAGTGACCAAAAAAATGGAGGGCAACTAGGCCCCCTCCCACGCTTATTTTTTCCCAAAGTCACCCGATCAAAATTTTGAGATGCCCAATTTGTTCAGCACGGTCAAAAATATGATAACTATGTCTTTTAGGATGACTTAATTCCCCGAAGTCCCCGGGGGGAGGGCTAAAAGTTATGAACTTTACCCAATGTTAACATATAGTATTGGCTATTAGGAAGTATACAGAAGTTTTCAGTAGGGTTTTTTCTGGTAATGGGGGGGGGGGTCGGGGGTCATGTTGGAGGATCTTTCCATGAAGGAAGTTTTCATGGGGGAAGGGAAATTGCCATGAAGGGGGTGCCGGACTTGCCAGCATTATTTATTCGTTATTGGGAAGTATAGAGACATTTTCAGGAAGGATTTTTTTCTGTAGTGTGGGGCTGGAGGAGGGTGTTACTCAGGAGAATCTTTCCGTGAAGGAATTTTCTTTGGGTTAAGGGGCATTTCTATGAAGGGGGTGCCGGATTTCCAGCATTATTTAAAAAACGATCAGAAATTAAATTAAAAAAAAAAAAAATTTCAACTGAAAGTAAGAAGCAACATTAAAATTTAAAATGAACAGAAATTATAACGTATATGAGGGGGGTCTCCCCCAAGTCAATACCTCGCTCTTTACGCAAAGTTTTTTTTTTAGTGCTTTCAAAAGAGCTATCTATTCTAATTAAACGGCCTTTGTGATTCAGGGGTTTGTGAATTAATTTTTTTTTTACTTTTAACGTAAAGAGCGTGGTATTGACTTAGGCGAGAACCCCCTTATATACGTAATAACATATACGTAATAAAAAAAACAATAAAAAAACAAGCGATACGCCTCAATAGTAATCGAAACTTTTAAAAACGGAATTTTGATGTCAATAAATGTATCAAAAGAATGGGTTTATAATGCTGATTCTAAATATATAAATTTTATTAAGTTTAGTATTACTCATCAAAGGCTACGAGCCTGAGAAAATTTACCCGATTTTTTAAAGAGGGGGGAAACATCCCCTACGAGTGAAAGAATTTTAATGAAAATCCCACCGTCAGATTAGCGTATCAGAAAACCCTATTACATAGGTTTCAAGCTCATACCTGCAAAAATCTGCAACTTTGTATTTTTTGCCAGAAGAAAAAGATACGAATATAGAAGTTAGTTACGTAAGTTAATTTGTAAATTACGTCATAACCAAATTTAGAGACATCCATTTAGCAAAAGAAAAGTAAAATTTTTATGCAAATTTGTTTACTTATTCAATGACGGTGAGCCAAAATAAAAGCTGCATTAACTAAAAAACGATCAGAAATTAAAAAAAAAAAAAAGTTTTTTAAACTGGAAGTAAGGAGCGACATTAAAACTTAAAACGAACAGAAATTATTCCGTATATGAAGGGGGCTGTCCCCTCCTCAACGCCTCGCTCTTTGCGCTAAAGTTTGATTCTGTCTCACAACTTTATTTTTTTAAACAAAAAAAAACTTTAGCGTAAAGAGCGAAGCGTTGAGGAGGGGACAGCCCCTTTCATATACGAAATAACTTCTGTTAGTTTTAAGTTTTAATGTCGCTCCTTAATTTCAGTTTAAAAAACCTGTTTTTTTTTATTTAATATCAAGAAGAAGCCGAGAGAACTTGAAGGGCTAGGGTTGACGCGAAAGTTACAAAAATAATCGCAATAGTGGTCATAAATTCAAATTACCTATTTTTTTCTCTGAATACTTGGAAGATAACAAAAGTATTGTTACTATAATATATGATTTTCATCTCTACTAGGTTGTAGGAGTTGATCGTCCCCTATCTCACCCATTATAAAAACCCAGACCGAGGTGCGAGTGCTACAGAGAACGTAAAAACATACGCGACAATAGATCTTTTCCCAGGTAGACAAAGACAAGTCACATTTCTATTGAACGCAAGACTTGGCTTCAACGTTGGAACACTAAATTTTAAAGAAACTAATTTTAACTTAATTTATTCCAACCCATATATGAAAATCGGTAATTAGTAGTGCAATGTTATTATTAGTTGTTATTAGGAATTACAAGTAGGTTTCGAAGTCTCGAGTTGGTTTCAAAGGCATTTTGAGAAAGTTTCTGCCAAAATAAGCGCGCCAGAGTAATTGGACCGCTGATGGCAGATCAAATGAGAGGAGTTGTTTGTACATGGCGATATAAATATATATATATATATATATATATATATATATATATATATATATATATATATATATATATATATATATATATATATATATATATATATATATATATATATATATATATATATATATATACATATATATAGCGTATGGGTTGATCCCAAGGACAATCTTCCAATGGTTATTTGTACCACTGTTAAAGCTAAATTTTTGTTTCCAAAAGAAGAACAGAAATGATGCAAAACTTCTGTTTACTATTATAACAATTGGAAATATATGGTAATCTTAAAATTTTTCAGTCAACCAAATTCCGTTTCATATGTATTAAAGCCTATAAGCTAGACCGTAGCCAGGATTTTGTTCGGCAGGGGGGAAGTTAACAAAAAAAACTTTAGGAAACGCATCTAAAATTGGATTATAAACGTCTTTCTCACCTTTTTGAGTCTGACATTATTTGGCGGGGAGGGGATCAAAACCGGTTGCAACCCTGGATATGGCCTTACCTATAAATCCCTTGCCTATCTTGCCTATTAATCTTTTTTTGTTCAACACTAATATATTTCCTTTTTATTATTTGCCTTAAAGTATGAATTCTATTCTAAATTTAAAGAATTACCAGGCGAGAAGCAAAAACAGAACGAAACCGAAGTAAATACTCCTTTTTGAGGATAGGAAGCCTACTCACTATATAATGAGAAAACTTGCATATTAGAATAGCCTGACCGTTGTATAAGGTCAAGCAATTCTTTTCCGGGTAAAGGTCTAGAAGAGCGAATCTCCAGAAGGAGACATACTTGAACAAAAAGACAGACACTTTTAGATTGTTAATTTTATTTTTGGCTCAGGCCATGTTTCTTACCATTTATCTCAAGCCCGTCTATCGGTCTCATATATTCCTGGGCTAAATAAAAAAAAGAAAAATGGAATTTTTACTTTATAATATGCAACAGACATCTATGAATCACATTTCATTGTTTAATTTCATTTTTATGTTTTTTTAAATAAATAGGTTTTCATCAATTCTTATAGTAGTTTCTTTTACATAGCATAGGTCTATAAGAACTCTTTGGATTGAGCTTGGGATGAATAATCATTGTCAAAACGCGCCGTTATCGTTATCAAAACGCAAAATAACCATAAAAATAAACATTAAAACCGATTAATTATACATGAACTTTGCAATTGAATTAATCAGGTGCAAGCGCTGATCTCCCCTAGGATTAATTTGATTGCCGATACTAACAAACAAAAGCCTAAAAATAGAGACTAATATTCAGAATCATCTGATTTCCATGTTAATATGGTCCTCCAAGCGAAAAAAAAGAAGCCGAAAAATAATTTTGTTGTCAATAAAAAGGACCCAAGTAATGAATGAAAATCTTCTGGACATAATAACATAATAGGGCAAAAATGGACACATTTTAGTCATTTGGGACATAAAGTGGACACATTTTCCAAATTTATGACGTAAAACAAATTACTTTCATAAAAAAATGTCACTCATCACCAAATGAGTGCTAAGAATTATATCTACTTATTTTTTAAGCTCTGTATTTATTTTCCGGGGTTGCTTGCTCTTCCCTGAAGCAAACTTTCCGAAATTGCCTTCAAAAATCTTTCACCTATAAATGGTATTATTAGCCCTGATTTTTACTCGCCACCACAGTTTATATAATTAGGCAGTAAGTTTACCGCAGATTATTTCTGGCTCTTCATTCTCTTTGTCGGAGCACTCTTTGTCGCTTATGTTTATACATTCTCTGGAGCACTTGGTCCGGGAATTTATAATGTAAGTTTACCCCAGATTATTTCTGGCTCTTCATTCTCTTTGTTGGAGCACTCTTTGTCGCTTATGTTTATACCGGTTGATACATTCTCTGGAGCAATTGCACCTCGGTCCGGGTTTTTATAATGGGTGAGATAGGGAAAGATCATACTGCTATTATATAATAGTTTATATAATTATCCAGTAAGTTTATCGCAGATGATTTCTGGCTCTTCATTCTCGGTGTGAACAAAAAGTTCCTCCCCCTTATTTCTGCACTTATTGTCCACTGATTGGTTGAGCCGGCCAAGTGGTTTTGTCGGTACTTGTTCCTTGTTCCGTATTCTTTGTCTACCCGTGAAAAGATCTATTGCCGCCTATGCTTATAGGTTCTCTGGAGCATTCGCACCCCGGTCCTGGTTTTTATAATGGGTGAGATAGGGAAATATCATACTGCTAATTATATAAACTGTGTATTATATATACTATACTTACCACGGTCAAGATAAAGAAAAAGCTGTCGCCTTTTTCATATAAACTTACTTCCGGCTTCCGAACGTCACACAAAAAGCTCAATGAAAAGTTAACAAAATGAAACCTTTCGATTGTTGATGGTCTGAAATCAAAACTAAAGCCAAGTTGTCAAACACCCGGGGTAAATTCTTTCAGTTTGAAAATTTTCATCACGGGAAAGGAGCTGAAAGAAATTTAAGTAAGTAAAAATTTAATGTTAGGTGATATAGCTCAATTATATATATATATATATATATATATATATATATATATATATATATATATATATATATATATATATATATATATATATATATATATATATATATATATATATATATATATATATATATATATATATATATATATATATATATATATATATATATATATATATATATATATATATATATATATATATATATATATATATATATATATATATATATATATATATATATATATATATTTGAGGAGGGGACAGCCCTTTTCATATACGGAATAATTTCTGTTTGTTTTAAGTTTTGGTATCGCTCCTTACTTTAAGTTAAAAAAAACTTGTTTTTTTTATTTAATTTCTGAACGTTTTTGAATTAATGCAGCTTTGATTTTGGCTCACCGTACATGAATAATTAAAATGAAATTTGCATATTCATTTTACTTTTTTGGCTAAATGGCTTTCGCGTACTTTTGATCTGACGTAACTTACGAATTAACTTACGTAACCCGTAGTCAATACCTCGCTCTTTACGCCAAAGTTCAAATTTTCTTCCTGTTTTCTAAGAATGGCCCCTTAATCACAAATGCCGTTAATTAGAATAAATAGCTCTGATGAAACTAAAAAAAAAAGAAATTAGCGCAAAGAGCGAGGTAATGACTAGGGGGCGAACCCAATCATGTACGTATTAATTTCTGTTTGTTTTAAGTTTTGGTGTTGCTCCTTACTTTCAGTTGAAAAATTGTTTTTTATTTAATTTCTTATTGTTTTTTTTTTAAATTATGCTGGGAAATCCGACGCCCCCTTCATAGCAATGTCCCTTCCTCCACGGAAAGCTCCCACGTAAAGAACGCCCCCCCCCAACTACCAGAAAAAAATTTGCCCTGAAAACTTTTGTATACTTCCCAATAACCAATATTAAATGTAAACACTGGACATAGTTCATAACTTGCAGACCGTCCCCCAGATACTGTGGGGGTCATCCTCAAAAACATAGTTATCGTATTTTTTGAACTTGCTGAACAAAATGGCTATCTAAAAATTATGATCCGGTGTTTTTGGGAAAAAAGTGAGCGTGGGAGGGGGCTTAGTTACCCTCCATTCTTTTTGGTCACTGAAAAAGGAAATTAGAACTTTTAATTTCCGTTCTGAATAAGCAAATCCATCAGTTTTCTGGTCTGCCCTAAGAAAATGTAAGGATGCCAAGGATAAAGAAAATACAAGGATCTTTGTGATTTTATGCTAGCGTTATTAATGTTTTTTTTTTGTTATTAAATGTTTAATGTTATTAAATGTGTTTTTTTCGTTTTCAATAAATTTGATGTTGACTGGCCGCTTTGAAAGATGTTTCCAAAGCGTTTTTTGGTCAATATCCCGATTGATAAGAAAAATAACCTCTAGGTTCTGAGATTTCAAGATGGACATGTTTTGGACATATTTAAGACGAAATATGGACATATTTTGGTTAAAAATGACATAATTTTGGATCCTCTGGGGACATATTTATGTACCGAAAAGTTGGCAACCCTGTGGGGAGCTGCCTTGATCATGAAGGAGGCGCTCCCAGGGTGAGGCCTTTCCATTGCACTTGGGATTGGCAGTCCCATGGATTTCCCCAAATGAGGGTAACTAAACAGTGTAATTTTTGGTAGTGAGGGACTGCGTTCTCGCGGCCCATGTCCATATTCTGCAAAGATCTGTCCTTTGGGCCTCCTTTGTATGTGACGTATTTATCAGTTGTAAGGAAAAGCACACAATTCGATATTATTAAGAAAATAATGGGAAATGTAAAATTGATCATTGGGCCCTTTTGAAAAAATGAATTTTTTGATAAACTTACATGTTTGAAATAATATGAGGGAGTTGGGCGTATACTCTATAGATTCCTAATGCATTTTGTTTTTGAAAATACTCTGTAATTATTAAATACTGATTTTTAAATTGAACTAGGAATCGAATCAAATTGCTGAAATTTAGAATCAGTAACAAAGGCTAGTCTTAAAAAAGTGAAATGCCCTTGGTCCCCCCACATTTCATCAAGTAAATTGCGTTGGCAACATATCAAACTAAAATTTCCTTCACTACCGCCAAGCTTCTTGGAATATTTAAATAGGGGGGGACTTTGACGACAGCCATTGATCGACCACTCAGTTACATTAGAATTATTTTTGAGCCTGGTAACTGAATATTTATGATATTTTCTGTGGATGTAGTTTTTGGACCATTTCATCAAATTTGGCAATGAGTTGATGCTCATTTAATATTTTTGTTCGACATATGATTTTTATGACACCATTTAAGTTATTTAACTTTTGAGTCCTAATTACCTTCGACACTGGTTAAAAATAACCGATAAGTATTTACCGTGATTTATCTTTGTACCATCGGGTCATCTCTATCTAACGTAACATTCCTAGATTTTCCTTCTACCGTGTTAATCTTTTACCTTTTACTAAAGATTACGGCAGACTAGCCTATACTCTTGCTGCATGTTCTAATATTCCAAGATCACTTATCTGACAAGCCCGATTACTTAGCGTTTGACGAGACGTAAATGACATGAGAGGTCAGTAGGACTACTACTTGAGGAAACGGTCTTGATTAGTGGTCAGACAAGTAACACTGATTTAGCTCTCATTCCCCCTTCCAGATTCAAGAAAGTCTTTTTGTGGATTATTGTTGAAAAGGGGCTTGGTTTTTTTTGTATTTTGTTCAAGAAATTGGAAAAACAACGAACTTTCCCTCCCTGGATTATAAAGACTACTCTTCCCATCCATAAAGCTGTGCATAAAATTTATCGTTGACGGAAGGGGGGATAAAATGTTTAAAAAAACTCATCGAAAATGTGTTTAAATGCATTGCGTTTCGTTTTAACGTATTGAACATTTAAGTCCTTAGTACTTTCAAACAGGGTTAAAAAAAAAACGATAACGATTGACTGGGATTTAGTTATGTATACTAAAGTCCTATTCAACTAATTTATCTGATATAGCCTCTGCTCAGCTCATACTAACATTTCACCTTATAATAAATATTACAAGAGGAAGGGACCCCTGATGCGTAATAATGAATTTCTGAATGACGAAAAGGAAAGTAATCTCTACTGGAGCTGCATCTTTTAAGAGTCCTAGACTACTTATAAGAAGCGACTGAGTATTAACCCTTGCAATCTGGTAAGACGAAAATGCCAGGAGCGGTCAACGGGAATACTGCTTGAGGCTACTTGAAACAAAGTAGTACGAGGGAAGCTGCATTCCAAGATGGTAGTATCTTTTGATTTTTCGAGTACAGAAGATCAATGTCTTATGGAGTAATATTCTATATTGACTTGTGCTAGTTTTGTTCAGATTTCTTGAGCCATGCTTTGCCCTTTACTTTTTAGCCTAAACAAATTAACCAGTAAAGTAAGAATTCCAGGGTTCAAAGCTTAGGGTGCTTTAATAAGTTTACACTCAAATTCTACTATAAAACTGGAATTATACTTGAAGGCCATCTATTCTTAAATACAGTCTTCTGGCTATATTGTTAGCAACTAGATAGAATTATAGAATTAATTAATGGAGAATGAAAAGGATAAATACTCCCTGTTTAGCTGCTGTTTATTTTGCTTGGGTGATAAAAAATCCAGCTTTTTTGTCCATATTTGGAGCAAGTTTAATAATGTCACAGTAAAACTTGTATTACTACCAAGTACCATGTATTAATACCAGTAGCTTCAATTGTGGGAGGGGGGGGGGGAGTATTTTCCTACAAGTTTTTTTTCTGCATTTCCCCTCTCAGATTCAAGAAAATCTTTTCGTGGTATTATAATTATTATTATTTGAAAAAGGGCTTTTTTCGTATTTTTATTAAGGTAATTGAAAAAAAACGAATTTTCCCTCCTTGGATTATGAAGAATACTCTTTTTCCCCCCACCCTCCCCAGGACCGTTTCCGGAATTTTGTTTTGGAGGAGGAGGGTACAAAAAAGTTAATAAAAAACATAAAAATTTGTTTAAATGTATTGCGTTACGTTTTAACGTATCAAACAAAAATATCGGGAAGGAGGGGGCACAGGTTACGGCCTAGCCCCTTAAATTTCCATGAATTGATACTATTGATCAATACTAATTGTGTCAACTGGCGCAGTGGGCATTTTCTTTGCAAGATTTTTTTTTTCTTGCAAGCCCTAGACTAAAAAAAAAGTAAAAAATATCTGTTCGGGGTATTTTCAAGAATTGAATAGTTTGCATGAACAGTAAAATTTAAAAGACAACAAATTTAACCTCGCTGAATTGTGAACAATGCTTTTTATTTATTCGTTTCAAAAAGTTGTGCACCATTTCCTCAGTGGGTACTCCGTTTCCGTTTCCTTAGCTAGGCAGTCTGGTGTACTTTTTTGTTTCAGAACCGTTACCGTAGACACGCTTGAAATAAATCCTTTATATCATAGGGATTGTCTCCTTACTATTGTGCTACGGTAACTGTTAGTTAAAAAGATATTATCGAATACATCATTATTTCACAAACAAAATGATTGGCAACGTCACAATCACAGATTACAACCATCATGGTGGCAGGGGTAGCTGCAATCTAGTAAATTAAGAGCCAAAGCCATTAGTAATAATAAAAATTGTTGCAAAGAATAAACTCCTGCCCATAGTAACCAAAATATTCAATAAAATGTAATTTTTGACGGAAACGACACGGCCATAGTAACAAAAATTCCATCTTTAAGGACTTTTTTTCATTTTCTATTGCTTTTCCAGGGTTCAAAGCTTAGGGTGCTTTGATAAGTTTATACTCAAATTCTACTATCTATGCTTGAAAGCCATCTATTCTTCAATACAGTCTTTTGGCTACATTGTTAGTAACAAAATAGGAATATAGAATTAATCAAGTAAATGGAATCATGAAAAGGATGCAAACTAATAAAATTAAAGTAAGCAATCATTTATATGATAAAGTCTCACTGCTTCGTGTTTGTGTATTTTTCTTAGGTGATTAAAAATTCAGCTTTTGTGTCCAAATTTGAAGCAAATTTAAGGATTTCATAATACAACTTGCATTGTTACCAAGTAACATATATGAATACCAGAATATCCAGTTTGCCCTGCAAAATCCGGGCAAGTGCAAACACTGGGGGCAAGCCCCAACATCCATTCGGTTTCCAAAAATCATTTTAATATTCTGGGCCCCATTTAATATTCAGGACCGTATTAGATATTAAGCTGATAATTTGAAAAAAAAATTCCAGGAATCAGGAGATTTATCGGATTTTTGATCTCTAGTGTTTCCACTTGCCCGGATACTGCAGGGCAAGAAACCAGCTTTTCGACCCCTTTCCAGGAAAAAAAAAAAATTTTCAGGAATCAAGAAATTTATAGTCAGGCTTTTTCAGATGAAAAAGCCTATTGCTTGTATTGCAAGAAATCTCTAGCAGGTGGCAAGTCAGAGCTGAGAAAAAATATGGGGTCCAGTTACCACAAAGAGTATGTCAGAAGCCAAGATGCTGCAAAGCATTGCACCATACCAGTCAATCATATGCTTTCTGTAAACAAGCACGAATTGGAGACCGCAGAGGCCAAAATAGCATCATTAATTGTATAAAATTACTAGCCCTGAAGTGTTGTGGATAGACTTGTGCCAATAATCAAAAGCCTTCCTCAAAAATCTGTCCTTGAAAAGGTGTCACTTGGGAACCAAAAAATCACCAACGTGATTCGCCAAGGACTAGGTCCTTATTGCAATGAGCAGCTTATCGACATTTTGAAGAAAATCCGCTTTTCAGTGATGATATAGATGAAACTACAGATGTAGTTTCATCTATGTGTAACGATATCGATTACCTATATTCTTTGGACTAAATCACGAGCAATAGTTATATAGTAAAGGACTCATGATGAATCTCAGCCTTATCTAATGTTAGTAACTGACTTTTGATGGTGGAATATCCAGTTTCAAGCCTAGACAGATTTTAAAAATTATAAATGTTTTTGATGTTGCAAATTATTCAAATTCAGTTATTTTGATTGATATGTATATGTAATCCCTGTTCTATAAAATAATACCTAAAATTATATTACCTTTAATTTCCGCATTATAATTTAAAAAGCTTTTTTAAGAATAGTTACATTATTGATGGATGGAACCTGCAAAATATATCTCATAGACAATTTTTAATCTCCTTATTTTAAGTGTAGTGTAAATAATTTGAAAACAAATTTATTAAGATTTTGATAGAAGAATCACGGAATTTAGAATACTAAGAAATCAAAATCTGCTTAGATAACTCATCACTCCTTCGTGATAAACTTATGCTTTCGTTTTCCAATTTAATAACAAAGTAAAAAACAAAAGTAAAATCAAAGTAAAAACAAAGTTTTGCTTGGTAATTGATTAGGAAAGTGGTATTCTTGAATATTTAAATGAGAAATGTGAAAAACAGTTTTATATTGCTGGTTACTGCTCTGCGGTTTAGGCCACTCAAACGAAAACATTATAAAATTCTGAAACTAAACTGAAAACATCCTAGAATACTGAATTGAATCACTCCCAAAAACACTTCCCATTACTTTAACCCCCTTGCATCCTAATGTGCAAATATATAGCCAACATTATTTACGTTCCATTCATGTTGCCGTACGTCCCACTTTTGTTCGAATACATTTAACGGAAAAGAAGCAACGTCGATGAAATTAAGATACAAGAAAATTGTTGGTAAACATATAGTTTAGGGTATATATTTGCGCATTCGGGGGAGGGGTAAAGTGAATTGGATTACCTTTAGAAATAACTTATGTATGCGTCTTAAGATTTTTTTATAGATGTGTTCAGAATTTTTTAGTCAACTTCAACCTAGAGGTTTTGAGACAGTTCTACTTTGCAGGAATTCAAAAGACACACGTTGTCAATTTTACGCCGTAAAAATGGGAAAGTATGTTTAATTTTTTAAGTAAAGGTTAATCTAGGGTTGCTCAGGCTAAAATGCGGGTTAATTTCGGTTTTTCGATCAGTTTACGTTTTAATGTAGATAAAAGAAATTCGGTAATCTAGCATTATGCGGGCCTCTCGGGTTAACTACTATAGAGTAGGCAATGATAAAACCCGTTTTTGACATGTTTACCGCTATGGACTAGGCAATGATAGCGTGCTTTTCATTGCGTATAAGATAATAAACTGGGGTTTTTTTAGGTTTAGGGGGGGGAAAGGTACCTAGGTTAGGTTACTTATTTAATATATGCTATGCTTTACCCCCCCCCTTCACCCACCGGCCAAATGTGAAAATATATAGCCCAAATTTGTTTCTAAACTATCATATATTCATCCTATTTTATTTCATTAGCATTAACCAAACTTGACTTTTTAGAAAGGCCCGCATAATGCAAGAGTACCGAAATTCATATGTTGAATCCACTTACATTGGAATTAGTAGAAAATAAGATTTCGTTCTTCCTCAAAGTTCGATTACAGAAATCAAAGGAACAAGAATTTTTAAAACTACCTTAAATTGTAGCTAAACTGCAGAAAGTGAAAAATAAAAAATTCTGATTTAGCTACAAAAAATACGTCCGAAAAGGGAGACCAGTACCACTGACGGTAGACTGCTTCTTTTTTTCAAGACTGACGCGTGCATTTTACATGTTATTCCTTTTTCTGACTTTCAGCATCACTTATGTGTTAAAATATGAACAGAAATTGCATTTGCTCTGGAAAACATGGTTTTCCAGATACAGGGTTCCAACTAGATACAGGGTTCTAGCTATTTCCCGCCAGGAAAAATTTCAGGATTTTTCGGTTCTGCTGAGAAGAATTTTAAGGATTTTTGGCCGGCGGGACAGGATTTGAAAATTTTCGAAGTGAAAACACTGCTTGCCCGGCTCCCTCCACCCGTTGGCCCGGTATTGCAGTACCTCCGGGATCGGCGCACCCCTTTCGAGGGAAAACCAAATCAATTATAGGAATAATATGTTTTTCCAACTGAATAGAAACCCCTCTTGTAATTTCCTAGTCCTTGAATATATTGAAAATCATATTTTTTCATTATAAAGAAAAGGTTTTGCTGGGGACGGCTCTTGGATTTAGGACCGAAATATTCATTTAAGGTAAAGGTTCCAAAGGTTCCCCTGTCTTAAGAAAAGAATCCTTGTTGTTTCTACCTGTTGTCTGTATTTATGATGGAAAGGCATGGTCTTCGGCGCTATTTCAGCTTTCATGCCTTGGAAGTAGGGAAATTGTTGGGGATATGATCGTAAAGCCACTTTCCCAGACCCGAATTTTACTGTACGTTTTTAAAAAATAAATTATGAAACTTTATTTAGTACCTTTCAATTCTCATTCAACTCAACAGTTACTACTTACTCAAATTTTACAATCCACGGGTCTGCACCCGATAAAATCTCCGTTTTTCGTGTTATTTATTTCTATACTGTCATTTGACACTTATGAAGAAATAACCGTTGTTTGCCAATAGTAATGAGCACTCCTTTTAATGATAGAAAGCCTTATAAAAATAGTATGACAAATTAAATATAACAGTATAACAAATAGTATAATAAAATATCAGTGGCATATAGCGTGAGGCGACACTTGGCATTTCTTGAAAATCTGTAATTACTTTTCTTTTAGTAGCTGAGATTAGATACTCTTTACTACATCATTTTTACCAAATTCACTAACTAAGTTAATTATTTTTATTATTACACCGAAAAATATGCTAAATGTTGTTTTTCTATGCTTCGATTCAATTAGCTTTGCGAGTCAGCTTTTTCAGTCTTATGCAACCTACGATAATAAAAGTTAAAGTTAGGTTAGATTAAGTTAGTTTAGATTAGGTTAGGTTAAATTTGGTTCTAAATTTCAGAAATGGGTTAAAAACCTAACTTAAGCTAACCTAAACCATCCTAACCTCGTCTAACCAAACTTAAATCTAACCTAATGTGTCATCATCAAACCTTGCATTAAATTGAAAAAATTAACTAGCAACGGTGACTAAACCCAAGGAGAAAAAAGGTATTTCGGACTTTCACCGGTGAATGCCAACATTAACCAATTTGCGGAAATTCACCGTAACATATACATACATGCACAAAGCATATGCTTTAAGTGTTCATTACATGATTACATGTATATAAACTAACATTTATGCTTTTAAATTTAATTTTATATATGTATTAAAATTAAAATAGGCCTATGTAGATTCCTAGCATAAACGAATTGCTTTACAGACTTAGTTTTAGCCTGTATTTTCCAGAAAGCAGTATAGCTAGGCTAATTAAATTTCCAGTGATTTCTGGGAATTGATATTTGAGCTAATGCCGAAAAATTATGTTTACCTGGCCTTACTTCTTTCTTTATTTTGCTTCTTACTACTTTCAACGTTTTTTTTTTCATTTTTAAGAGTCAACCAAAAATTTTGCGGGAGGAGGGGGAAGTCAAACCCCTCAACCCCCTTCTTGATACAGTCTTGCTTGAAAGGCATTACGTTTGTTTTGTTTCGTCGGAAAATTCATAAAATTTTTACTGAGCTGAGACCTTCATTGATGATCCAGCCTCTGGTTTCAGAATTTATTTTTCAAGAGTATGCTTACCTTAAGTATTGAATTTACTTTAAAGCTTTAATTCATAACGCATAAATGTTAGTGTATATACATGTAATCATGCATATAAACACATAAAGCATATGCTTTGTGCATGTGTGTATACATACAATATTAAAGATAGTTGAGTAAGATAAAAAGAAAAAGACGACAAAAAACTACCGACATCATCTTGGCGACATCATCGTTTGGCGACATTTGGCATATTTTTAAGTGTAACAATAAAAATAATTAACTTAGTTAATGAAATTGGTAAAATTGAGATAGTAAAAAGTATCTCATCTCAGTTACTAACAGAAAAATAATTACAGATTTTGAAGAAATGCCAAGTTTCGCCTCACGCTAGATGCCACTAATATTTTATTGTACTATTTGGGTACTGTTTTACTTAATGGTACACACCGCTATAGACTCTATAGCAATTTAGCTTGGAGACCCTAAAGTGGGTAATGATCGTAAAGTGTGGTTTCTCATTGAATTTGCAATATTTAAACTGTTGTTTTTTGGGGTTTAGGGGGAGGGGAGGTACCTAGTTTAGGTTAGGTTACATATTTAATATATGCTCTGCTTTACCCCCCCCCCCTCTAATGTGCAAATATATAGCCCAAATTTATTTCATAAACCATTATAACCGGGTATCTGTCTCTCGCGTTTGACTAGTTTCCTTGATAGAGTCTATAGCGGTGTGTACCATTAAGTAAAATAGTACCACTATTTTTTATACTGTTATATTTAATTTGTCACACTATTTTTGTAAGGATTTCTGTTATTAATAGGATACATGATACATTGTCTGATATTGATATTGATCTAATCAAGTAATTTTTTATTACAATCACATCAGATTTTCTCTATTTTATGCTCTCACATATTTTCCAAATCAACATGAAATTTGGCTTGAGATGTACTGTTTAGTCCGAGAGTTGTTTTTCGTAACTACTAATTAAGAAAATTATGGGTCTTCATTTGGAAAATATGAATAGTGTTTTCTTTGTAATTAAGATAGGCTACCACTATCTGTCTGAATTCCCCTTTGAAGATAAAATTAAGATAAGAAGTAAACCTCTAAATGATTTCTGTCACCCGGATATAAATTTAATACGTATATAGGAGACAAGAATAAAAACTAGTGCTGAAATCCAAGCACGACATTTGATTATAATTTAGTGATTTGGGATATATTGGATCAGAAAAGCTAGGGGGCCCTAGGTGAAATGCAGCATTTTCTAAGGATTGGAATAGAAACAAAATTAGTTTGTCTTAGAAACTTGAACGTAGGAATAACCTAAGGTTTAAGTAAAATAAACTCCTTGACCTTAAAGAATAAATTAAAGAGCCCTTTTTGCCCCTTTCTTCCAGCTTAGTGACCATTGGAGTTTACCTAGCGTCTATTAAAATCTTATATATAAGAAGATTGGATCGATAGGACCATACAATATCCCCCACCCCCTTCCTAGAGAATTTTCTGACGTTATACAAAAGAGGGACTCAGTCTCCTCGTTTAGCCACTTTTGCATTTCAACCCGTACACATATTTTATAGAGGCGGCCCTGATGTTTATACAGAATGGTTAGGAAATAAAGGAGGAATTAAATTGTTACATTAAGATTTCCAATCTCTTCTGTCTAAAGATCCAATTTTCTCTAGAAAGTGCTTTTCTTCATTATATGTATTTAAATGATAATTAAAACGAAACGATTTTGGAATTAGTTTATTTACTTTGCACTTTTCTAAAAACTTTTGTTGTGTAATTATATTGGCATGTTTTTTTGCTAAATTCAAAAATAATAACCTTTCTAAAAGAACCTTTCTGTTAAAAAGAACCTTTCTGTTATTGTAAGGATTTCTGTTATTAAAAATATATATATATATATATATATAATTTAATAAGAAGAATATTTACCTTTAAATAATAATTGACCTTCTAAAGCCTTTTACTTATAAGAAAAATGATAGTCGTTTGTTGTCCTTATTCTGTTCAATGGCCTTGAAGAAAAGAAAAAAGAATCGTGTTGTAAAAAGGTTCTACGTTCTTTAATGACACGATAAGGCACGATCGTAGATGTGAGGAAAATAGACCCAGTACCGCAAATGATAAAATAGTATTGAATCATTAAAGGCTAGCGAACAGAAGCTACCTTCAGCTGATAATCTTCTGTCTAGTAATAGTCTTACAATTTTCTTGGTCACTTAATCATTCAATAGCGTTGCAGCCTAAAATTCAATTGATTTTCTATTGCTGTCTACCAATTATGTATTTAATTCTGTGTTTCTCTGTTTTCTTGTCTCGTGATTTATCCTTGTAAAGGCCAGCGCCATTGAGTGAGACGACCATAATAGTTTTCTATAGATATTCGAAGATATCAGCATAATAATATCTTTAAAAACTTTTACGCAAGCTTATATTACAAGGTCGGATTTGTAAGAAATGTCCTTCTAATTTTAGAATTAATATCAAGTTGCTATGAATCCTGCTTAAGCCAATGCCTTTTAGGGTATTGAACCAGATAAACTTATTTTTGTAACCCTTTCCCTGTACACAATTTCCTTATGTTGCAATAGAAACCCTTTTTCTTAGAAGGGTTGAATTAGCTACGTTGTTTGACAAACAAGGGGAACATATCTTTTGATATAGCGGGAGACTGAGGAGAGAAGTCAGTTGGGTTTTGGCTTTGCTCAAGCTTCTCGTATGCATGTAGAATGTAAGTCTAATGTGTTCCTTGCTCTTTCTTAATTCTATTATGTTAAAATCCTAGTAAATGGGTATATATCCCATTCTTTAATATTATTCTTAGATTCTTTTAAGCAGGAACATATTAGTCTTAATATATTAGTTATAATGCTTGCTTTCCTTTAATAATAATAAATTTTACTTCTAGCAATTATATGAACAAGAATTGATCTTTGATTGTGAATGATAATTATTGAATATTGATTTATAATGAAATAACTATTAACTAAAAGTTTCTCTTCTTTAATAATAAAATCTTAGTTTTTCTTATACCTGTGTTGTCTTGTATATTTTATTACGATGATCAGGATTTTCTCAAGATATCTCTCTCACTTGGTTCATTTCTTCTATTGAGGCTTATTTAGGGGATCTCGGGTCTCATGGCTGAGTTTGGGCATGGAGTCATCCCCATGAGAAGACCCCCCCCTTACAAGTCAAGGGGAATGAGCTATATAATGTTTTTTTCCTCAAAATTATTGGACGGGGGGGAAAACCCCCCTACCTCACTTTCCCCCAAACGACACCACTGATCTTAGCTGCAAAGTGTCATAGAAAATGAGAATCAAGTCAAAATTGAGAATTCAATATTCTGTTATGTAAAGAGGGAAAATATTTTGGTGTACTTGCAGGGGTGCAAGTTTCCAAAAAAATTAGCGAACTGAGGACAAACAATATTTAGGGGAATTCAGTATTTAGTGGAAATTCGGAAGAGGTAATACAATGGGCTTATGAGCTTTGAGGTTTATGCTCAATAAAATATAGGGGAAGAAAATAGGATACCGTCAGTCGGTCTTTGTGGTTTCTATTTTTTCTTTTTTTTTACTAGAAGGGGTTGGTCTATGTAGTGATTAAATAAAAAAAACACGTTTTTTAAACTGAAAGTAAGGAGCGACATTAAAACTTAAAACGAACAGAAATTATTCCGTATATGAAAGGGGCTGTCCCCTCCTCAACGCCTCGCTCTTTACGCTAAAGTTTTTTATTGTTTTAAAAAATAAAGTTGTGAGACAGATTCAAACTTTAGCGTAAAGAGCGAGGCGTTGAGAAGGGGACAGCCCCTTTCATATACGGAATAATTTCTGTTCGTTTTAAGTTTTAATGTCGCTCCTTACTTTCAGTTTAAAAAACTTGTTTTTTTTATTTAATTTCTGATCGTTTTTTAGTTAATGCAGCTTTTATTTGCATAAAAATTTTACTTTTCTTTTGCTAAATGGATGTCTTTACAAATTAACTTACGTAACTAACTTCTATATTCGTATATTTTTCTTCTGGTAAAAATACAAAGTTGTAGATTTTTGCAGATATGAGCTTGAAACCTATGTAATAGGGTTTTTTGATACGCTGAATCTGACGGTTTGATTTTCATTAAAATTCTTTCACTTGTTGGGGATGTTTCCCCCCTCTTTAAAAAATCGAATACATTTTCTCAGGCTCGTAGCCATTGATGAGTAATACTAAACTTAATAAAATTTATATATTTAGAATCAGCATTATAAACACAATCTTTTGATACATTTATTGACATCAAAATTCCGTTTTTAAAAGTTTGGATTACTATTGAGCCGTATCGCTTGTTTTTTTTATTGTTTTTTTTTATTACGTATATGTTATTACGTATATGAGGGGGAGGGGTCTCCCCTTAGTCAATACCACACTCTTTACGTTAAAATTTTAAAAAAATTTTTATTCACAAACTCTTGTATAACAAAAGCCGTTTTAATTAGAATAGATAGCTCTTTTGAAAGCACTAAAAAAAAAAAAAATTGTAGCTTAAATATCGAAGTTTTGACTTGGGGGGGAACCCTATCACATACATTGTAGTTTCTCCTCGTTTTTAGTTCTAATGTTCCTTCTTACTTTCAGTTGAAAAAACTTGTTTTTTTTTTTATTTAATTTCTGGTCGTTTTTTAAATAATGCTTGGAAATCCGGCGCCCCCTTCATAGAAATGTCCCTTACCCCAAAGAAACATCCTCCACGCAAATATTCTCCAGAGTAACCCCCTCCTCTAGCCCCCCCTCCAGAAAAAAATCCTTCCTGAAAATGTCTATATACTTCCCAATAACCAATAAATAATGCTGGCAAGTCCGGCGCCCGCTTCATGGCAATTTCCCTTCCCCCATGAAAACTTCCTTCATGAACAGATCCTCCAACCTACCCCCCAACCCCCTCTTCCCTCCCACAACCAGAAACAAAACCACCTGAAAACTTCTGTATACTTCCCAATAACCAATACTATATGTTAACATTGGGTAAAGTTCATAACTTTTAGCCCTCCCCCTGGGGACTTCGGGGGATTAAGTC
The DNA here is from genome assembly GCF_049724085.1 of Artemia sp. Qi Xiang Cuo. Classification (NCBI taxonomy): domain Eukaryota; kingdom Metazoa; phylum Arthropoda; class Branchiopoda; order Anostraca; family Artemiidae; genus Artemia; species Artemia sp. Qi Xiang Cuo. The sequence goes on from NC_142813.1 coordinate 54,492,353, forward strand.
ATCCTAAAAGACATAGTTATCAGATTTTCGACTATGCTGAACAAAACAGTTATCTCAAAATTTTGATCGGGTGAACTCGGGAAAAAAATGAGCTTGGGAGGGTGCCTAGTTGCCCTGCAATTTTAGGTCGCTTAAAAAGAATACTAGAACTTTTAATTTCCGTTCCAATGAGCCCTCCCACGATATTCTAGGACCCCTGGGTCGATACGATCACCCCTGGGGAAAAAAAAAAAACAAAAAAAGAAATAAACACGCATCCGTGATGTTTCTTCTGGCAAAAATTGCAAAATTCCACGTTTTTGTACATAGGAGCTTGAAACTTCTACAGTAGGGTTTTCAGTTACGCTGAATCTGATGGTGTGATTTTCATTAAGGTTCTATAACTTTTAGGGGGTCTTTCCCCCTTTTTTTGAAAATCAGCCAAACTTTCTCAGGCGCGTAACTTTTGATGGGTAGCACTAAACTTGACGAGTTATATATTTGAAATCAGCATTGAAATCTGATTGTTTTGATGTATCTATTGGTATCAAAAACCCGTTTTCTAGAGGCTCGGTTACCATTGAGCCGGGTCGCTCCTTACTTACAGTTCGTTACCACGAACTGTTTGATTAGCTTGTAGGGGTCCCAGATGCTATTCGGTAGAGATTAAAATGAATTCAGCCTTCAACTACAAAAATTCGTTTATTTTATGTTTTTTTTTATGTTTAAGTGCATAACCTCTTGATTTTGAAGAGTTAATTTTGAAGTTTTCTACTTAATATAATATTAACTGGCTACCAAAATTTGGTTTCAGAATGGTTGGCCTACTTATTTGAGAAAGTGATATTCATGTTTATTTCTAAATGTCTTATTCAATCTCTTTCAACATGTCTTATTAATATACAAAAATTTCACAATCTAAGGGAAAGGCAATCTTTTTTCGATTTTTTGAACGGAGATACCAACAAAGAAATAGTGCAAAAGAGAGGAGGGCTATCACCCCCTCCTCTCTAATAGGTGCCCCTGTATATTCGGTCAGTCCATAAGTCTAATTAGACTTGGGAAACAGGAATGATGTAAATGGGCGTACGTCAAGCTTCTGTCAAGGGGGAGGGGGGCAGCCGATTCTGTGATGAAGGGCAGGACGGAGGAAGCTGAAGGTATATTGTCAGTTTACAGAACCTTACATAGCCAGCAAATTCTATCATACCTATGAAATCTTTATTAATAAGTAATCACCAAAATTCATCAATAAGCTTCAGCATTAATCAATCTTCTTGGATTAGAGCTAAATCTTTCTAAGACATTATGGATAATTGCTTCTTGTTTGACCTTTATTCCGTCATTCCAGCCAGTGGCACACCCAGGGGGGGAGGGAGAGGGACCCCCTAATGTAAACTAAAGTAGTGTAATCTACTTGATTAACGCAAGTTTGCGTTAATTAAACTTGCTCCTAACGCAAGTTTATCGGATCAACCTATTTTTATTTCCAGCTTTTTCAACCATCTACCTTTTATCAACTGCTTTTTTAGCCATCTACCTTTTTTTCAACTGCTTTTTCATCCTTCTGCTTTCTCAACCATCTGCTTTTCAGACATATCTAGTGTAAATTTGAAGTTCTAGGAGGGGGCAGCAGCCCCCCCTGACCCCCTTCCCTTCCATACGCCCATGATGATGTAGCTTGTAATGTAGGAAATTGTTTTAAGTAAGAAGAGAATATTTGCTGAAGGCTATCCAGTTTGATTCATTCTTTGATAATGAAAAGAAAATGGGGTTGGCGGATTTGTTTTTTTTTACTATTTTAACTAAAAGTTTTACACGTTGTTATCTATTTCTATACTGTCATTTGACACATATGAATAAATAAGAGTTGTTTGCCATTAGTAATGAGCACTCCTTTTAATAATTGAAAGCCTTACCAAAATAGTACGGGTAACTTACAGTAATGGGAATTGGCGCTAGAGTAGATGAAAATAAAATATCAGTGGCATCTAGAATGAGGCGACACTTGGCATTTCTTCAAGCTCTGTAATTATTTTTCCGTAGGAACTGAGATTAGATACTTTTTACCATCTCAATTTTACCAATTTCATTAGCTAAGTTAATTATTTTTATTATTACACTTAAAAATATGCCAAATGTCACCAAACACTAGATGGTGTCGGTAGTTTTTTGTCGTCTTTTTCTTTTTATCTTACTCAACTACCTTTAATATTGTATGTATACACACATGCACAAAGCATATGCTTTAGGTGTTTATATGCATGATCAGAGGTAACGCTACAGCGTTGCCTATAGAAAAGGCCATACGGCTCCAATAATTTATTATATTTTTTTCCAAGAGGCACTTCATATGGAAGGGGTCGTCGCATAAACTTCGGAGGGGGCTCATTCGATTGGAAATCGAGAGTTCTAGTACCCCTTTTAAGAGTCAAAAATGATCTGAGGGCAACTAGCCCCCCCGTCCCTTTTTTCCCAAAAAAATTCGATAAAATTTTTGAGATTTCCAATTTGTTAAAAATAGTTAAAAGATAATATAAAAAAACTCCAGTGTCGACGCAACCCGCCCGGGCCCGGGGCAGGCGTTGCGAGTTATGCCCGGGGGGCATATTTGGTTATTGTGGAAGGAATGCTCGGGCGGGCTCATTTGACTTCAGAGAGGGCTCATTTGATTGAAAATTGAAAGTTCTAGTTCACTTTTTAAGAGTAAAAAGAGATCAGAGGATCCTCAAACCCATCCGATAAAAACTTTGGGATAGCCATTTTTTTTAATAGTTCAAAGATCATGTAACGAAAACTCCAGGGTTGACACAACCCCCCAAGGCCCGAGGGCAGGCGTTGTAAGTTATGCCATGGAGGCAAACATGGTTCTTATAGAAGGGAACCTCTTAAAAACTTCAGTGAGGGCTCGTTTGATATGAAATTTCTAGTTCAGTTTTGATAGTCAAAAGTGATTGGAGGGCAAATAGCCCCCCCCCCCTATGCCCCTTTTTCCCCAATTGCATCCAATAAAAATTTTGAGATAGCCATTTTGTTAAAAATAGTTAAAAAGTCAGATAACAAAAACTCAACCCCAAGTATGTCAACACAACCCCCCCAGGGCCCGGGGGTAGGCGTTGTAAGTTATGCCCTGGGGGCATATACGGTTCTTATGAAAGGGATGGTCACATAAACTTCAGAGAGGGCTCGTTTGATTGGAAAATTGAAAGTTCGAGTTCACTTTTTAAGAGTCAAAAGAGATCCGAGGGCAACTAGCCCCCTCCCCCACGCCTTTTTCCCCCACAACAATCCGATGAAAATTTTGAGATGCCATTTTGTTAAAAATAAATCAAAGGTCAAATAAGAAAACCTCCGGTGTCAATACAACCCCTCAAGGCCCGGGGACAGGCGTTCTAAGTTGTGCCCTGGGGGCATATATGGTTCTTATGAAAGGGACGCTCTTATAAAGTTCATAGAGGGATCATTCGATTGTAAATGGAAAGCTCTAGTTCACTTTTTAAGAGTCAAAAGAGATCAGAGGGCAACTAGCCCCCCCACGACCTTTTCCCCCAAACCCATTCGATACAAATTTTGATTAGCCATTTTTTTAAATAGTTCAAAGGTCAGATAACAAAAACTCCGGTGTCGACACAACCCCCCAGGGCTCGGGGGCAGGCGTTGTAAGTTATGTCTTTGGGGCGCATAATGTTCTTATGAAAGGGATGTAGTAGTAGTAGTAATAGTATTTTACTATCCAAAAACAAACAGGGACAAAGCCAATCGGTAGCGCACCAAAAGCGTCGCTTTCGAGGTTGTGCTACATAATAAAAAATAAAGAAAATTAGAAGAAAAAAAATTAACAAACAAACAAACAAAAAAAAAAACAAGTATAATTTATAATAAGCAGACGGGGGAAACCGTGTACCGAAAAAAAAAACTTACATAAATGATTCATACACAATAAAACAGCATAATATCATGATCCTAAAGCATAAATAAACAAATACTGTCAAATTTAATTCCATCAATCTGAATCTGTTTCGAAGGTATAATTACAAAGCAAACCCACACATAGCTCAGATTTAAATTTACAAATTGGTAATTCCTTGGGACTTGGGACAAGCTTATTACACAGCTTAGCCCCCCTATAAATAACTAAAAAACAGTCCTAGTAGAAATTAGGCGAGAAACCTTAATACCTCCACTTTTCCGAGTTCCGTGACAACGAACATTGGACCTTTCCCGAAATATTCCTGTAAAACACTCTGGAAGGCACCCATAACAATACTTATACACCATATAACCAGTGTATAAAATACTTATAACCAGTGTATAAAAATCACGCAAGCTAGCTGCAGGCATTATATTAATTATACGGTACGTTGACGTGACCGAATCTCGATTCCCTATTCCACAAAATGATCTAATAGCATTATTATGCAGTACAAGTATTGGGTGAAGTATTGAGGGGAAAGTACCAAGCCATACAGACGAACAGTACAAAATATACGGATGTATCAGGAAAAAAACATCAATACCGTAAAACATATGAAGGAAAAGAAATTTTAATTTACAGATAATCCCTGAATTCAGCGATTGTATATTATTTATAGCTTTTACATTGTACTTAAATGATAAATTTTCGTCAATAATAATCCCAATGTACTTAACGGAACTTGACTGCTTAACAATTTCCTTCGGTGAAGCTGTTTCAAAGATCCACGAATAATAATTTGGAGACCCCGAAAAGATAACAAAATGTGACTTACTTATATTTAGGTCAAGCCGGTTTACCTTCAATCATAGACATGTCTTAGTCATTGCTGAATTAATTTTAGAGATAAGTAATTGTTCAGTTGAAGCAACACACATCAATGTCGCATCATCAGCAAACAAGGGTGCAGTGATCCTAGACCCAGAAGGTGCAGGATCGACTAAGTCCCTAATTCTAGAAATAGTTGCAACAGCATTTCGCAGACGTTAACAAAAATAAAAAAATAGGACATAATACAGAGCCCTGGGGGACACCACATTTAACAAGACTTTTACTTGAAGAAAATCCATTAAGAAGAACGTACTGCTGCCTATTATGGAGATAACCATGAAGCAAAGCCAAAGTAGCCCCTCTTAGGCCATAAAATTCAAATTTTCGCAATAGTATTTGGTGGTCAGCAGTGTCAAATGCCTTAATCAAATCCAGAAACAAACCAGCTACTCTAAGACTATTATCAAGAGCTCCATTAATTACCGAAGTTATATATGATAATGCCATCTCTGTAGATCTATCCTTCCTGAAACCAAATTGAAATGGATTTAATAGTTTATGCAGTGCCAAATGATCATATATTCTAGTATTAATACACTTTTCTAGTACACGAGAAATAACAGGTGAGACCAAAATAGGCCGATAATTTCCAAGATCGTTCTTATTACCGCCTTTAAAAATAGAAGTTAACCTAGCAACTTTCAAGCAATCAGGAAACCTTTTTCAAACACACATTAATAAGGGAAGTAAAAACATCAGCAATAAAAGGAAACGCTGTTTTTAACACAAGAAGATTAAGTGAATCACCACGGCCCGATGTACTTTTCATCCCGAAGATATAAAAGTATATACATAGGAATATCAATTGGAGTCTTCATTAAAAAACTCCAAAGGAGGATCATTATCAGATCATTCAGACTCCAAAGGAGGATCATATCAGATCATTATCAGAAGATACAATACGGGAAGATAAAGTTACGCCAATATTAGCAAAATGTTTAGAAAGAGCAGCACATACCTCTTTTGGCTTATTCGTTGGAAAACTATTCCGCATTACTACTTCATCGGGGAAAATAGGATTTTCTGACGATATCACGCTTTTAATTATTTTCCATATTTTTGCAGGGCTACCACAAGTTTCAGTGAATTTATTTTGAAACATTTTTTTTAACATTTCTCAGTAATTTATTAAGGACATTCCTATAATTTTTATAAATTATTGAACAAATCGAGTCATTTCCATTATTTAAGGAATTCTTATATAGTTGATCTCCGTTATTAATACAACATAACAAGCTAGGCGAAATTCAGGGTTTCTTAGAATTCTTTTTCCTTGATAGTGAAGGAGCCATCATACAAGTCTTTTTCATCATCAAAATCAGCATATCATAAAATCTTTGAAGACTCATATTTATACCATCCGTAAGATCGACCAAATCATTCCAATCGACTTCTGCAATTTCCTGCTTAAACCTATGATGGTTACTCTGGCTAAACACGGGATTTAGACTCTTTGGAATTATTGGTGCTGGCTTTGGGGGAATACAAACCTCAAGTCTTGTTGAAATCCCAAAATGATCTGATACATCTGTAATAATAACTCTCGGAGCTGAAAAATCCAATTTGAAAAATATTGTCAATAAGCTTCGATGATGAGGTGGTGACTCGCGTGCATATATTAATAGTAGGAAATAAACCATAGGACATACAAAGCTGCAAAAAAACATAGAAACGCTCGTGAAGCTCAATATTAAAATCTCCGAGCATGATAAATGGATGTAAACCAATTGGTAATTTCTCTAGCTGCTTATCCAGAAGATCCATAAAGATAGGTATGGAGCCATATCCTATCTTTATGGATATTTTAATAATGGTATTAAAAGTACACATATAGTGCCTTCTGGCTAGTTCAAAATCTCCCACAGCTTACCATTGAAAGTCTGAATTATTAATGCATGTTTTTCTTCATATATTGCTTTGTCACTTTTTTGAAAGTCCACATGCTCAGTTTGTTTTGATTTAGTTCAATATTCGCCTAAATATTCCTTAAAAGCTTCACCTTAATACCCTTAGCTTGTGCAGTAGCAGCAGTATGCGCATAGTACTTTTGGTTTCTTCAACATCACCTTCAACAAACGCTGAAAGTTTCAGCTTAATGCATATTATCAGCCATTACTGATGCGTCTGCTCGAGAACCTTTGTGGGCATAGTGTTTCGACTCAGTTCCATACAGTTTCTATATATCCTAAATTTTTCGACTTAACATCGTTAGTTTTAATAGCAGTAGCAGCAGCAGTAGAGTTAATTGTCGTAGCCTAAGCTTTAGTGGCAGTAGTATTAATAGAAGTAGTAATAATAGTAACAGTAACATGAGTACAAGCAGTAGCATCAGGATGCAAATATTTGCTTTTGGTTTGTTCAACATCCCTCATAACAGGCCCTGTTAGTTTCAACTTCACTCACCAGAATGTTCCTAAGATATTGCTGTAACACCCTTTTGACAACCTGCATGCAGAGGGAGCGTTCTGATTTAGTTCATCTCCCCCCCTCAAAATTTATTGAAAATTTAACATTCATGCCTTTAGGTATAGTAGTCACAGTAGTAGTATTTGTATTACTAGTAGTAGTATTGAATAGCAGTGGTACTAATAGCAGCATTAGTATTAACGTATTGCCTTTTGGTCAGTTAAAGATCTTTCTCATCAAGTCTTGGAAGTTTCGACTTAATACAATTAGCCATTGCTGATATGCCCTTTTGATAACCTGTATGTTCATATACTTCTTGAAATCTTCATCTCAATGCTCTTAGCCCTACAAGCAGTTACAATAGAAGTAGTGGCAGTAGTACTGCAGTATATGTAGCAGCAACAGTAGTATTAGTAGTAGTGTGCACATATTGCCTTTTGGTGATATGATCTTGCCCCTTAAGTATTCGCTGAAAGTTCTAACCAATCCAATAATACCCAATCATTTCTTGGGGTACGCTATTTTGACAATGTGTATGCACATAGCGTCTTCTGATTTAGTTTAAATTTCCCCTTAATACTGTAAATGAACTAGTTTGATGGTAGTTGTAGTCGTATTGGTAGCATGTAAATATTGCCTGTTTGATCATCTCCCTTATCATTTCCTTAATTTTCCAAAATAATATACTCAGTTATTCCTGTATTGTACCCTTTTTGGCAATCCGTATACACATAACGTGCTTTGATTTAGTTCAACACTCCCCTAAATATTCTCTGAAAGGGCCACCTGAATACTCTTCATCTTCTTGGAAAGTAAAGACCAAACATGCATACCTTTCTCAATACTATATACTATGGGTAAAATATGAACGAATTGCCTAATTTGCAGTCCTTGTCCTGAGGACTGTGGGGAGGCTGACATCCCAAAATACATAATTACTGGATCTTTCAGGAATGCTGAATAAAATAGCTCTCTTAAATTTTCGATCGTATATGTTTTGGGGATTAAAAGGCTTGGGAGAGGGGGCTGACGTCCCTCCATTCACTCTTGAATCTTAAAAAGGACACTAAAACTTCCGACTTCCAATCAAATGAGCTCCATACATTCTAAAGTGTATACAACCTACCCATTCCATATAAGCCTTATATGCCCTGGACATAACTTATAACCCCTGCCCATGGGCTCTGGGGGATTGTGTCCAGCCTAGAGGCATCATTGCATAATTTTTGAACTATTGGTAACAAAAAGGAGGGGGGCTAGTTGCTCTCTCCATCATGTTTGACTCTAAGAAGGGAGCTAGAACTACAAATGAAAAATAAAATCAAATGAGCCTCTTCGAAAGTTCAAACGACCACCCCTTCCATAAAAACCTTATATGCCCCAAGGGCATATAAGAAAACCCTTACCCCCAGACTTTTTCCAACCCAAAGACCTTATTATATGATCTTTGGACTATTTTTGAACAAATAGCTATCTAAAAATTTTATCTGATGCATTTTTTGGAAAATAAGCCCTAGGGCAGGGGGAGCTGCCCCCGATCCCTTGGACTTTCAGAAAGGGAACTAGAATATCTGATTTCCAATCCAATGAGTCCCCTCCAGAGTTAATATGACCACCCTTTCCATCAAATCCTTATATGCCCTAGGGAGATAACTTACAACCCTTGCGCTAAGGGCTGTGGAGAGGGGGTGTCATCCTCAAAGGGTCAGTTCCCAGACGTTTCAACTACGCTGATCAAAGTGGTTATCTCAAAATTTTGATTAGATGTTTTTTAGAATTGATCGGCTTGAGCGGGGGGGGGCTAGTTGCTCTCCAATCACTCTTGACTACTAAAAAGGGCTTTTTGAGTTTCCAATCGATTGGATCTCTTTTGAAGTTTCTATGACAAAAAAAATTGTTGTCTCAAAATTTCTATTAGATCCATTTTGGGAAAATACGAAGTGTGTGGGAGGGGGGATATCCGCCATCCGATCACTTTGAAAGGATACTATATATTCTTATCACAAGCCCAGTGAGCCCCCTCCGAAGTTTATACGACCATCCTTTCTATAAAACCTTATATGGCCCCAGGGCATAACCTACAACCTTAACCCTGAGGGATTGGGGGAGGGGGGGGGGGAGGAAGGTCATCCTCAAAGACACAATTTCCGGACCTTTAACTACGCTCATCAAAAGGGACTATCTGAAAATTTTGATTGTATGTGTTTGGGGAAATGGTTGGCGTGGGAGGGAGGTTAATTGCCCTCCAATCACTTTTGACAAATAAAAGGGGCACTAGCCCCTTCAATTTCCAATCGAATAAGCCTTTTCCGAAGTTTGTACGACAACGAATGGCCATCTCAAAATTTCTATCATTTGCATTTCGGAAAAATACGAAATGTGAGGGGGGGGGGTATCCACCCTCTGATCACTCCTAATCTTAAAAGGGAACTAGAACTTTTGATTATCAATCCAATGAGCCCCTTCCGAGGTTTATACGATCACCTTTTCTATATAAACTTTATATTCCCCCAAGGCATAACTTACAACCCTTGCCCTTAGGGCTGTGGCGGGGGGATTTATAATTCTCAAAAACATAATTTCCAGATCTTTCAACTACGTTGAACAAAATCTTTACTGGATGTGTTTAGGTAAATGGTGGACGTTGGAGGGGTGTTAGTTTCCCTCCAATCACTTTCGACTATTATAAAGGGCACTAACCCTTTCAGTTTCCAATCGAATGAGCCTTTTTCCGAAGTTTCTATAACAACTCCTTCAATAAAAAGAGCCCCGGTCTAACCCCCCCCCCCAAAAAAAATAACAAAAAACAAATACATTGTGTTCCCATCGCTCTTTACTTAGGCAGCGCTATTGTACTGCCTATGAAATAATTATAATACATTTTTTTTTTTATTCTCAGCTAGTAAAAAACAAATAAAGAGGGCAGATTATCGCAAAGAAACGTAGAAATTCATGTCGGTGGAGAGTCAAATTTAAAAACGCAAAAAGCTGACCGACACTAAAAGTATAGGAAATCATGGCGAAAATTGTACAAAATCTTGAGGTAGGAAATGTGCAGAGTAAAAAAATAAGATTACGTACTGCGATCTCAAGGTAAAAGACAAAAACAAAAAATCAGCATATTTAGCCTTGGTAAAAACTCCATAATAAAATTGAGTTAATCGTAGAATAAAACCCATTGTTGTAGATTAATTTTTTTTATCTGTTTTTTTTTTCTGGATATAGACACAGGCCGAGATAAAAGAATCAATTTTTCAACGGTACAGTAGGTAAATTTATACACTTTTTCAGAACTAGTGTAGTAAAATCTTGGGGCGTATGTCTCGGGTAAAATATGAAACTTCCTTTTAGGATACGACTCATAAAAGTCATATAAATGACTTCAAAACAGAACAAACAAACATTACATGTATAGCCATAAGTTGAAATGCATCTTATGTAATGTAATGGAAAGGTATAACACAAATTAGTTTAATATAGAAATTTACTGAGAGTTACAAAAAGCTAAGTCGAAGTGAGAGAGGGCAGTTCTGAGTGGGAAAGGATGAGAGTAGGATCTTCGTAAGTTTCTTTGCGTTTTCTAGTCTGTTTAAGACCAAAATCTACTCGCTAGATCACAGTTTATATAATTATCCAGTATGATCTTTCCCTATCTCACCCATTATAAAAACCCGGACCAAGGTGCGAGGGCTCTAGAGAACGTTTTTGCAGATATAAACATAAGCGGCATTAGATCTTTTCATGGGTGGACAAAGAATAATCACCTACGGAACAAGTACTGACAAAACCACTTGGCCAGCTCAACCAATAAGTGGGAGGAGCTGTTTGTTCACACCGAGAATGAAGAGCCAGAAATCGTGCTGTAAACTTACTGGTATATTATATAAACTGTGCTCTAGATTCATAATCTTCTCTCTTTTGTGAAACACCAACTTCAACCTTTCTTAGACAAAACTGTGAATAGACGGCTATTTATCATTGTTAGATTTCCCTTTGACGATTATTAATCAACACCCCCCCCCCCACATTTTTCTTCGTAACCGAAAGTTTAGATCTTCTTACGATCTATTTTTTCTCTTCTTAACAAGGAGTGGAGATTGAACCAACCCTATAATGAACATCGAGCCAAAGGGCAAACTGTTTTATAATCAGGATGTCCTCCTTTGAGATATCTGTATATAAATTTAGAAGGGATATTCTAAGTAGCCCTTGAAACCCTTTCTAGCTGAAACCCTTGCGTTTTCTAGTAAACCCTTTCTAGCTGGCCCTTGAAACCCTTTCTTTCATATACGGAATAATTTCTGTTCGTTTTAAGTGTTAATGTCGCTCCTTACTTTCAGTTTAAAAAACTTGTTTTTTTTATTTAATGTCAATATAAAACGAACAGAAATTAACTAAAAAAAACTTTTTCCACAAAATAAGTTTTTTGAAGAAAAAATAAATAACTCCATTAAACAAAAATGAGCAAAACTAAAATCAAATAGTCTACAAAGCGTGAAACTACCACACATCAGCATTGATAAATAAATGAAACCCAAAACGAATAGAAATTACAATAATTAACCGAGTCAAACTCAAAACAAGCAGAAATTACATAAGTTGGGCGCAGAACCCCTATGCCTTCCCAAGGCCAGAACAAAATTTCTACTTTACTGAAAAAATACAAATGTATGTGCATTGTCAGTTTAATATACATATACTGATATTTAGTAATCAAAATGTTAATATCATTTGATTTATTAAAGTTATAAAGGTAAAAACATTTATATTTTTTCAGTAAAGTCCAAATTTTGTTCTGGCCTTGGGAAGGCGTGGGGGTTTTGCACCCAGCTTCTGTTAATTTCTGTTCGTTTTGGGTTTCATTTATTTATCGATGCTGATTTGTGGTAGTTTCACGCTTGGTAGATTATTTGATTTTAGTTTTGCTAATTTTTTGTTTAATGGAGTTCTTTACTTTTTTTGAAAAACTTATTTTGTGGAAAAAGTTTTTTTTTAATTAATGATAAGGAAAGAGTAAAAGAGAAATGGGCAGAATATTTTGAGAATGTGCTAAACCATGACAAATTAAAAGTAAAAGATATTGAGGAGAATGGAAAAGTTTGTGATACCTTTGATGTGAAGGAAGATTTGTTGTAAGGAAGAATTAGTGACAGTACTAAAAGGATTAAAAAATAATAAGACCTTAGATGCTGATACTGTTGTAAATGAATTTCTTAAATATGGTGGCTCTGAGATTAGAAATAAGTTGCTGAAGATTATGAACAAGATTTTTGAAAAAGGGGAACTACCTGGCGATTTTAGGAAAATCCCAATTAGACTGCTGTATAACAAAGGTGATAAGGGAGTGGTAATTACCGAGGCATTAGCATGGTCTCTGTAGGTAGTAACTTACTTAGTACTATGATACTTTTTAGACTGAGAGATGCTTTAGACAAAGTGATAAGAGAAGAACAGTGTAGCTTTAGAAAGGGCAGAGGATGTGTCAACCAATTTTTCACTCCTAAGCTAATAATTGTGAAGTGCCTGAGCTACTGAACACCTCTGGTCTTAAGTCTTATAGATTTTGAGCAAGCGTTCGATTATGCTGAAAGAGCTTTAAGGTCTTATGCTTGTATGGTATTCTAGATAATTACATTAAAGTGATTAGTGCAATGTACGAAAATAATATTTCTACGGTTAAGGTAGGAATTGAGGTTAGCAGCTGGTTTCGTATTAGATCAGGAGTTAAGAAAGGTTGTGTTTTATACCCCTTTATATGGATCATTTTGATGGACTTTGTCTTAAGGGGCACATGAAAGGCAATGAGAGAACACGGAATCAAATTGGGAGGAAAAACTTTCCTGGACTTAGATTATGGTGGTGATTTAAGTATCCTAGATGAAAATTTGAAATGATGTACAACTTACCTGGAATCGCTACCAAAACTATCGAAATTCAGCTCTCGAACTAAATCCCACTTTGTCAACTTCTCCAGAAGAGTGGTTACGTCCTTGAACCTGTTGAGCACCATCTAGAATAGTCAATAAAAAATCGTTGTGATAAAGGATGAGAGAGGAAGTAGAAATAAAGCTAAAAATACAGGCAAGCATCAACTCCAGAGTAGTGCAGTTCTAGCTCAATTTGAAGCTCTTGAATTAAGATACTTACTTTCACCAGGAACCAGAAAAGAACTATCTTACCCAGCACTAACTTATCTTCTAATTACTTCCAATAACAATTTCATTTTGTTGGCTGCAACGTGCAGCTTACCCAGCAGTCTTAAGCAAGTATCCCTCCCAACTCAACCTTGCTTTCAGAAGTCTCGTCATGGTTCTAGGCTCTCTTTGAATTTTTGTCAAGGATTATTCTTCTGTCATCTCCAGGAGGATGCTGACTTGTAGACGAGGGCGTTTCAACTTATTGTTGCTTTGAAATGATACAAGGTGTATCCAAGGAAATAGAGGCGGCATCTTCTGATGAAAGGTGATATCTATTCATGTTGACCTCAACAGTTTCTTACTTTATTGTTGAGAATTCTAGATCATCTGATGTTTCGAAGTATATGAAAAACGCAGCAGTGATCAGACCTCTCCAAGGCTCTCGCCTCTTCTTTCTTCTGCAGTCAGATCTCTCAAGTGCTCAGTAGTACAGCAAACTTCTTAAGTAGACCCGTTGTAACTCTTTTGAGTCATTTCGGTAAGGAATTACTTACGGAATGGTCATGGATGATAAAATACTGATAAAAGGAGCATAGGTAACTTATAAGAGTGGGAATTGGCACTATTGTCAAATAATTACCAGCACCATCTTACGTTAGACGTTAACAGTAACACCAGTGACGCTTGACACTGGCAACAGTTTCCATTCTACAATAGTCTGCATTAATCTCTAAAATTACTAAGATTTGAGAATAGCTATTATGAGCCAAAATTAGGAAAGTGATTGTTTTAGAAATGTGTTTAAATTTCCACCACGTTTAGTTATGAATGATATCTCAGCTTGATGAACAATAGGTCAGAGGCATAATTTGCAATACGAAAGTCTGAAATCAAAACGCTCGTAGTACATAGATCGAAAGCAAAGTATAATCACCTACAAGTACTGACAAAACCTATCCTCTCCACACAAAAAAGTGACCCTTTGTCCGCGTCTCTGGAGACGATTCCATACCTATGCGAACCTGGCGACTAAATCACAAGTTCCGTAGGTGATTATACTTGTTCCGTAGGTCTAGCATTTATTATTTAATTTATTGGCTCAGAGCGATTAAGTAGTACAACATTTTGCGTCTAGAGGCGCTGAGGTACGCGGGGGCACTTTTGGAGAGTTTTGACTGTACTTGTTCAGTAGATGATTATACTTTGATCGAAAGTGGTGTTTCACAGTGACCAATACAAGGAGCATAGGTAGCTTACAAGTGGGAACTGGTACTAGTATTAAAAAAAAAATTAACAGTGCATTTATGAATATATATTTTATCATATATGTTTATATATTAAATTTATATTTGTATTATAAGTTTATGTTTAACCCTATGATAAGTTTGACCCATTCTAGCTCTTATCGTAAAACTTTAAAATGAAATTCAGTTTTTTTTTCAGTGAGATAAGCTATACATCGGTGATAAGAAGAAGAGTTGTCAATTGTGTTTAAAGATGAAAAGTGACCACTCAGGAATTTTATTCAATCAGGAAGTTATTTGAGAATCAAAGGCAAAATATCAGCTTTTCAAACTCACAAACAACAAAAGTACGAAGAACAACAGGGAAATCTTTTTGTAAGACAGTGGAGCTAATTTGAATGAATATTTCGGCCCTATGTCCAAGGGCCGTCCTAATCAATAAAAAAATATATATAAGAAAAAAGACTCACAACAACATGGGATCAATAAAAACAAAAAAACAAAAAAGTGGAAATTTTTTTTTTTCAAAACAGTCCAAGCATCATTACTTCAGCGAAGTTCAACCAGGACTTCGAGTCCTGGTTGAACTTCGCTGAAGTAATGATGCTTGGACTGTTTTGAAAAAAAAATTTCCACTTTTTTGGTTTTTTGGTTTTTATTGATCCCATGTTGTTGTGAGTCTTTTTTCTTATATATATTTTTGTCT
The DNA here is from genome assembly GCF_049724085.1 of Artemia sp. Qi Xiang Cuo. NCBI lineage: Eukaryota > Metazoa > Arthropoda > Branchiopoda > Anostraca > Artemiidae > Artemia > Artemia sp. Qi Xiang Cuo. The sequence continues at coordinate 54,507,629 of NC_142813.1, forward strand.
TGCTGAGGACGGCCCTTGGACATAGGGCCAAAATATTCATTCAAATTAGCTCCACTGTCTTACAAAAAGATTTCCCTGTTGTTCTTCGTACTTTTGTTGTTTGTGATGGAAAGGCAGTGTGGTCTTCGTCGCTATTTTCTTTTCAAACTCCTTTTTTAATTTGTAAACGTGCCAATTTCGCGCACATAATAGTCGCAATTCTGTGAAGTGATGTGCGTAAGTATTTAATGTTGACTCTAACGACGCTCTATTTGAATGTCCTTACTGTAAGAAGATACAGCTTCCTCCAGAACAAAACCGTAGACCTATTTTACAGGTGGCAGAGTTATGTTTGTTGGAGTACATAGGCAAACGTAGCTTATTCGATGTTGACAGAATCGTTTTACTTCCGAATACGATTAGGAAATTGGAAGTCAAGAATGGAGAGGGTTTGAAGCAGAATACAAAGTCTACTGTGAATTGGAACAATTAAAAGACAATATTTACGTGTTTTATAGTGTTCAAGATAATAATAATCAAGAAAGATTTGGGGATTTTTTGCTGTTAACAAAATCTTCAGTCGTTTTCTAGAAGTTTTAGCTTTCAAATTGTGCAACAAATCATCTGAAAAGGAATACAAAAGACTGAAAGGAGCGGATTTCAGAGAAAAGGAAAAACGCCCAAAAGAAATATGTGATTGAGAACATTAAAAAAGCTTTAACTGAGCATAACATTACTTCTGAATGCTGTGAGTCTCTTCGTATTCACTTTTTCTATCTTTTTGTGAATATGAACATTCTGAAGCCAATGGATTGTAACTTTGAACCACAGTTTATAGAATTAGCAGTATGATCATTCTCTATCTCTCCCATTATAAAAACCAGGACAGGGGTGCGAGTGCTCCGGAGAACGTTTTTGCAGATAGAAACATAGGCGTTATCAGATCTTTTCGCAGGTAGACAAGTCAGATTTCTCTTGGACACGAAACAAGTGGAAACCCGCTATTACGAATAATGCACTTGGTAACCATTTCTCAGTGATTGACGATAACAAACTAATCCGCTAAGGCAGAAACAAGTGGGAGAAGCTTTTTGTTCGCACTGAGACCAAAGACCAGAAATTATCTGCGATAAGCTTACTGTCTATAAACTGTGCTTTGAACTATTTGATTCAGACACTATTTTTAAAGATGCACTATTTCAAGATAAACTATTAGAAAAAATCAATTGCCAGTATCAGTGGATGACAGGGTTAAATACGCAATCAGGACACTGTTAGCAGGGTTAGTAATCTTTTAATTTTAGTTTTAATTTATTTTTTGAAAATTTTAAGTGTTTTGGAAATGTAAAATATGGTAAAGGGTGCATGATAACTCAACTCAAGGGAAAATTTCACGAAAATGGGATCTCTGGCGTTTTGACAAATACCCTATTATACTCCAAATACCCTAAAAATATCTGATAATTGGTGCATTGTCACTCCTCTTAATAAAAAAGGAACAGGATCAAATTTTTTATTTCATTTCACGCAACAGAAAAAAATCAAGGGTAAAATTAAAAAAAACATTTTTTTGATGATGGATTGTTTTGCAAACCACCACAAATTAATCTTATTAAAAAAAAAAAAACAGAAAAAATGTCAAATTTTGACCTGGCAAACCGTACGCCACACAAGAATTGAACATTAATGAACTAAATAGTACTAGTTAATATCTGATTTGCTGCTAAGATGTTATTGAGGTTTTATATAACTATTGAAGCTTTTTTTGATAGATGTGTACCTTTGTGTCTGTCTCGTTGGCTTGATAATCGTAAGCACACTTAATTTATGTTTATTTGAATTCACAGGTTATACCTATTCAATTTGTTCCATCTGAATGACCAAAGGTAAAAGAAACACCTTTTTTTTCAAAAAACAGTAGTTTGTTTTTGGGGCACATTTGAGGACTCACTTAGGGCAAGTTTCTTTTGCTATTATGTTTACAAAACTCCAAACTTGTTTCTTGGACTTAAAACAGTATTTATAGTTATAGCTCATTTGATTATTACTTTCTCCATCATAAAATTTTGTTTCATGAGTGACCTTGTTAGGAAAAAAAGGTTTAGACAGGATTTCTAGAGCACCCTTTCCAGAAAAAATTGTTTTTTTCCCATATTTTTCCATATGTAAAATCTGAAAGGTCTAGTTGTAACTATAAGTAATTGTAACTATATATTACTTTGACCATAGTAGTTGTGACGGTTAAATATTTTCGCCTAAAAACACCATTATCTCAGTCTTGAGTTTGTAGTTCTGCAGCTACAGATATAGATAAATTTCTCCTAAATTAATCGAACTCTTAGAATTTGACAACGCTTTTGTCCAGAAAAACTTAAACAATAAGAATTTGTTGGTTCCCAAAGCCCGTTATCCCTTCAAAGGGTAGCTAAACCTTCTTAAACTTTTTGGTGCCATATATATAATATGTTTTAGCTTAATTTTGATGATTGTTCGCCTACATTTTTTCTTCTTCAATTTTTTTTTAATTTGGCGCCCGCTACTGCCAAAAATTGCAGAAGTTCATATGGAAGTCTTTTCAACAAAAATGGATTTGCAGTTTTTTTTTTAAGTTTTTAAGATACTTTTGGTGCGTTAACTCCTCTTTTTCCCGTTCCTTAGCACTTTTCAACAAAACCAAAAAAAGAAACTCAAATAAAATTTTCAAATTTGGGAACCTTATTTTCCATGGGGACGGGCATTTTCCTCGGTGGGTATTTTCCGAGGGGGTGTTTTTGAGGAGAGGGGGAGGTAAACGCCTAGAACCATTGACTATATATGGTGTACACCAGAAAACGAAAAAAAAAATAAAAAAAATCATGTGAGGGTGAGTTGAAAAGAAAAAAGTTAACCTTTAGAAGTAAAGGTAATCCTAAATTAATCAAACAATGCATAAGAATTTCTCTATTTACACAATATATTTTTATATTTTTCTCTTTAGTCTCATTATCTGTTTTTCCAGGCTCTATGGTTTACACATGAATTGGTTAAAAACTAAGTACCAGTGAGATGTTATGAAGCCAGGACAAATCGTAAAGAAAGCGTTAGATAAAGAGTACAGAAAGAAGAAACATCAGAAAATGAACAGTGGTAGCAGATGTATTGCTGACCCTCGTACTGAAAGCAATAGTAGATTGTGATCATTTTTAAAAATCATTTGCTGTATTCATTTACTTTATTCATATTTTTTTTTTGTATTTAACCATCATCCACTGATACTGGCTCAATACTTTCATCAACACACAATGTATTGATTTTGTCTAAATAGTTATCCTGAAATACTGCATCTTTAAACATATTGTCTGAATCAAATAGTTCAAAGTTCCAATCCGTTGGATTTAGAATGTTCATATTCACGAAAAGATAGAAAAAGTGAATAGGAAGAGATTCACAGGATTCAGAACTAATGTTATGCTCAGTTAGAGCCTTTTTAATGTTCTCAATGACACATTTCTTTTGGGTGTTTTCCCCTTTCTTTGAAATAAATTCTTTTAGTCTTTTGTAATCGTTTTCAGACGGTTTGTTGCACAATTTGAAAGCTTTAACGTCTAAAATAATAATTGATGATTTCGTTAATAGCAAAAAATCACCAAATCTTTCTTTAATATTATTATCTTGAACACTATAAAACACGTAAATATTGTGTTTTAATTGTTCCAATTCACAGTAGACTTTGTATTCTGCTTCGAACCCTCTCCATTCTTGACTTCCAATTTTCCCCATCGTATTTGGAAGTAAAACGAGTCTGTCAACATCGAATAAACTACGTTTGCCAATGTACTCCAACAAACATAATTCTGCTGCCTGTAAAAAAGGTGTAGGGTTTTGTTCTGCAGGAAACCGTATCTTCTCACTGCAGGAACTTTCAAATAGATCGTTGTTAGAGTCCATATTAAATACTCATGCACAGCACTTCACAGAATTGCGACTAATACGTTCGCGAAATTGGCATGTTCACAAAATGAAAAAGGAGTTGGAAAGCTGATATTTTTTCTTTGATTCTCAAATAAGTTCCTGATCGAATTAAATTCCTGAGTGGTCAATTTTCATCTTTAAACAAAATTGACAACTGTTCTTCTTATCACTGATTTATTCGGCTTACATTCAAATGGAAACATGTGTGTTTGTGCGCGCGTGTGTATGTGTGTGTATGTGTTTAAAACACTAAATTAATTAATATAGCAAAATATGTTAATCAATATTCACTAATGATTTGAAGTGTTCTTGAGTACTGTATTATTGTACCGTATTATTGTTGAGTTATTGTATTATTCTATCGCTTAGGTTTTAGGGTATATATAGTTTTTTCCATTAAAAATTCTTCCTAATTTTCAAGACATATATGGTCGTGCTAGTTACACACTTTTTTTTCTCTTTTTTGTGCCCATAATTGGTTTTAGCTTTGATAAATGTTTCTGAGAATAGGTTGAATGAGACTTAAATCTTTCTTTACGACATCCTTCCACCCCAATCGCGGACGGCCTGGTTTTTGTTTAGCCCTAGACGGTTGACCAAAAAGGACAATCTGTCATCCTTCATCCGCAGAACGTGACCCAACCAGCGCAACCTGTCTCTCATTATAGCCATAGAAAGCGGGATTGAATCCCACTTTTTATACAGTCTACTGTATGGATTACGTTTTCTGGGCTTTGAATCAAGAATCCTTCTTGGACTAGGGCGAAGACAAATCGAACAACAGTCTTTGGCACATTTTTCGGCAAAACTGACCAGGAAGACTACTACTACTAACAACTCACCGCAGCACCAGGCCGCCTGAGGCCAACAGAGCTACGCACGCTCCTCCTCTATCCCAATCTATTCAAAGCCTCCCTCTTTACACCCTCCCAGTAAGTTCTCATTTCCTTCAAATCTTTCTTTATCACATCCTCCCACCCCAGAAAGGATGACCTGCTTTCCGTTTAGCCCTGGACGGTTGGCCGAAAAGAAGAATCTTTGGCGATCTGTCATCTGCATAACGTGCCCTAGCCACCTCAACCTTTCTTTCATTATATCCCTAGAAAGCGGTTTGAACCACATTTTTCGTACAACATACTGTTTGAAATACGGTCAGTCAGCCGGTTACCCAGAAAAATCCGTAAGCAACTTCTCTGGGAAATAACTAGCGAATTTTCCTCCTTTTTTTGTAGCGTTTATGCTTCAGGGCCATATTTGATCATTGTCATCACTGTAGCTTCCAATATTCTAATCTCTGTCTGCAGACTTATCTTCCTATTCTTCCAAACTTTTTTCAGCCTTGAAAAAAAAGCATGAGCCTGGGCTATTCTACTTTTAACATCTTCACTGGGCCCAAAGTCTTTACTAATTCCCATTCCATATTGTAAATTTTTAAATAGCTTTGCTTATAATTACTGTGGTAATTTCAGACGATGAGCATAATGGTTTTATGGTTTTTAGTAGCTAATACAATATTATCATATAATTGACGGAAACACATAAACTTTAGCCTGTACAACATGTTTAGACCAGGTGTGCATAAACTTCCAAAGCTGCCTGTAACAGAATTCAGCTTTCATATCTCTGGGTATACAGAAAACAGAAAAAAAACTTGTTTGGGTCCTATGTGTTTTGTGTTATAATTTCGGTCAATAGAAGCATCAAAACTTTCTACTCAGCTAGAAAGGGTTTCAAGGGCTACTTAGAATATCCCTTCTAAATTTATATACAGATATCTCAAAGGAGGACATCCTGATTATAAAACAGTTTGCCCTTTGGCTCGATGTTCATTATAGGGTTGGTTCAATCTACACTCCTTGTTAATAAGAGAAAAAATAGATCGGAAGAAGATCTAAACTTTAGGTTACGAAGAAAAATGTGGGGGGGGTGTGTTGATTAATAATCGTCAAAGGGAAATCTAACAATGATAAATAGCCGTCTATTCACAGTTTTGTTTAAGAAAGGTTGAAGTTGGTGTTTCACAAAAGAGAGAAAATTATGAAGCGAGAGCACAGTTTATATAATATACCAGTAAGTTTACAGCAGGATTTCTGGCTCTTCATTCTCGGTGTGAACAAACAGCTCCTCCCACTTATTGGTTGAGCTGGCCAAGTGGTTTTGTCAGTACTTGTTCCGTAGGTGATTATTCTTTGTCCACCCATGAAAAGATCTAATGCCGCTTATGTTTATATCTGCAAAAACGTTCTCTAGAGCCCTCGCACCTTGGTCCGGGTTTTTATAATGGGTGAGATAGGGAAAGATCATACTGGATAATTATATAAACTGTGATCTAGAGAGTAGATTTTGGTCTTAAACAGACTAGAAAACGCAAAGAAACTTACGAAGATCCTACTCTCATCCTTTCCCACTCAGAACTGCCCTCTCTCACTTCGACTTAGCTTTTTGTAACTCTCAGTAAATTTCTATATTAAACTAATTTGTGTTATACCTTTCCATTACATTACATAAGATGCATTTCAACTTATGGCTATACATGTAATGTTTGTTTGTTCTGTTTTGAAGTCATTTATATGACTTTTATGAGTCGTATCCTAAAAGGAAGTTTCATATTTTACCCGAGACATACGCCCCAAGATTTTACTACACTAGTTCTGAAAAAGTATATAAATTTACCTACTGTACCGTTGAAAAATTGATTCTTTTATCTCGGCCTGTGTCTATATCCAGAAAAAAAAACAGATAAAAAAAATTAATCTACAACAATGGGTTTTATTCTACGATTAACTCAATTTTATTATGGAGTTTTTACCAAGGCTAAATATGCTGATTTTTTGTTTTTGTATTTACACTCTTATTAGCTTTCTATGCTGTTTGGTTTTTGTCTTTTACCTTGAGATCGCAGTACGTAATCTTATTTTTTTACTCTGCACATTTCCTACCTCAAGATTTTGTACAATTTTCGCCATGATTTCCTATACTTTTAGTGTCGGTCAGCTTTTTGCGTTTTTAAATTTGACTCTCCACCGACATGAATTTCTACGTTTCTTTGCGATAATCTGCCCTCTTTATTTGTTTTTTACTAGCTGAGAATAAAAAAAATAAAAAATTATTATAATTATTTTATAGGCAGTGCAATAGCGCTGCCTAAGTAAAGAGCGATGGGAACACAATATATTTGTTTTTGTTATTTTTTTTTTTTTGGGGGGGGGGGGGGTTAGACCAGGGCACTTTATAATGAAGGAGTTGTTATAGAAACTTCGGAAAAAGGCTCATTCGATTGGAAACTGAAAGGGTTAGTGCCCTTTATAATAGTCGAAAGTGATTGGAGGGAAACTACCACCCCTCTAACGTCCACCATTTACCTAAACACATCCAGTAAAGATTTTGTTCAACGTAGTTGAAAGATCTAGAAATTATGTTTTTGAGGATTATAGATCCCCCCCGCCACAGCCCTAAGGGCAAGGGTTGTAAGTTATGCCTTGGGGGAATATAAAGTTTATATAGAAAAGGTGATCGTATAAACCTCGGAAGGGGCTCATTGGATTGATAATCGAAAGTTCTAGTTCCCTTTTAAGATTAGGAGTGATCAGAGGGTGGATACCCCCCCCCTCACATTTCGTATTTTTCCGAAATGCAAATGATAGAAATTTTGAGATGGCCATTCGTTGTCGTACAAACTTCGGAAAAGGCTTATTCGATTGGAAATTGAAGTGGCTAGTGCCCCTTTTATTTGTCAAAAGTGATTGGAGGGCAATTAACCTCCCTCCCACGCCAACCATTTCCCCAAACACATACAATCAAAATTTTCAGATAGTCCCTTTTGATGAGCGTAGTTAAAGGTCCGGAAATTGTGTCTTTGAGGATGACCGTCCTCCCCCCCCCTCCCCCAATCCCTCAGGGTTAAGGTTGTAGGGTATGCCCTGGGGCCATACAAGGTTTTATAGAAAGGATGGTCGTATAAACTTCGGAGGGGGCTCACTGGGCTTGTGATAAGAATATATAGTATCCTTTCAAAGTGATCGGATGGCGGATATCCCCCCTCCCACACACTTCGTATTTTCCCAAAATGGATCTAATAGAAATTTTGAGACAACCATTTTTTTTGTCATAGAAACTTCAATAAAGGTCCAATCGATTGGAAATTCAAAAAGCCCTTTTTAGTAGTCAAGAGTGATTGGAGAGCAACGAGCCCCCCCCCCCCGCTCAAGCCGATCAATTCTAAAAAACATCTAATCAAAATTTTGAGATAACCACTTTGATCAGCCTAGTTGAAACGTCTGGGAACTGACCCTTTGAGGATGACACCCCCTCTCCACAGCCCTTAGCGCAAGGGTTGTAAGTTATCTCCCTAGGGCATATAAGGATTTGATGGAAAGGGTGGTCATATTGAATCTGGAGGGGGCTCATTGGATTGGAAATCAGATATTCTAGTTCCCTTTCTGAAAGTCCAAGGGATCGGGGGCAGCTCCCCTGCCCTAGGGCTTATTTTCCAAAAAATGCATCAGATAAAATTTTTAGATAGCTATTTGTTCAAAAATAGTCCAAAGATCATATAATAAGGTCTTTGGGTTGGAAAAAGTCTGGGGGTAAGGGTTTTCTTATATGCCCTTGGGGCATATAAGGTTTTTATGGAAGGGGAGGTCGTTTGAACTTTAGAAGAGGCTCATTTGATTTTAAATTTGTAGTTCTAGCTCCCTTCTTAGAGTCAAACAAGATGGAGAGAGCAACTATCCCCCCTCCTTTTTGTTACCAATAGTTCAAAAATTATGCAATGATGCCTCTAGGCTGGACACAATCCCCCAGAGCCCATGGGCAGGGGTTATAAGTTATGTCCAGGGCATATAAGGCTTATATGGAATGGGTAGGTTGTATACACTTTAGAATGTATGGAGCTCATTTGATTGGAAGTCGGAAGTTTTAGTGTCCTTTTTAAGATTCAAGAGTGAATGGAGGGACGTCAGCGCCCCTCTCCCAAGCCTTTTAATCCCCAAAACATATACGATCGAAAATTTAAGAGAGCTATTTTATTCAGCATTCCTGAAAGATCCAGTAATTATATATTTTGGGATGTCAACCTTCCCTCAGTCCTCAGGGCAAGGGCTGTAAGTTAGGCAATTCGTTCATATTTTACCCATAGTATATAGTATTGAGAAAGGTATGCATGTTTGGTCTTTACTTTCCAAGAAGATGAAGAGTATTCAGGTGGCCCTTTCAGAGAATATTTAGGGGAGTGTTGAACTAAATCAAAGCACGTTATGTGTATACGGATTGCCAAAAAGGGTACAATACAGGAATAACTGAGTATATTAATTTGGAAAATTAAGGAAATGATAAGGGAGATGATCAAACAGGCAATATTTACATGCTACCAATACGACTACAACTACCATCAAACTAGTTCATTTACAGTATTAAGGGGAAATTTAAACTAAATCAAAAGACACTATGTGCATACACATTGTCAAAATAGCGTATCTCAAGAAGTGATTTGGGTATTGAGTTGGAAATTTCAGAGAACACTTAAGGGCAAGATCATCTCACCAAAAGACAATATGTGCACATTACTACTAATACTACTGTTACTACTACATATACTGCAGTACTACTGCCACTACTTCTATTGTAACTGCTTGTAGGGCTAAGAGCATTGAGATGAAGATTTCAAGATGTATATGAACATACAGGTTATCAAAAGGGCATACCAGCAATGGTTAATTGTATTAAGTTGAAGCTTCCAGGACTTGATGAGAGGGATGTTTAACTGACAAAAAGGCAATAGGCTAATACTACTGTTGCTAGTAGTACTACCGCTATTCAATACTATTGCTAGTAATATCGATACTACTACTGTTACAACTATACATAAAGGCATGAATGTTAAATTTTCAATAAATTTTGAGGGGGGGAGATGAACTAAATCAGAACGCTCCCTCTGCATGCAGGCTGTCAAAAGGGTGTTACAGCAATATCTTAGGAACATTCTGGTGAGTGAAGTTGAAACTAACAGGGCCTGTTATGAGGGATGTTGAACAAACCAAAAGCAAATATTTGCATCCTGATGCTACTGCTTGTACTCATGTTACTGTTACTATTATTACTACTTCTATTAATACTACTGCCACTAAAGCTTAGGCTACGACAATTAACTCTACTGCTGCTGCTACTGCTATTAAAACTAACGATGTTAAGTCGAAAAATTTAGGATATATAGAAACTGTATGGAACTGAATCGAAACACTATGCCCACACAGGTTCTCAAGCAGACGCATCAGTAATGGCTGATAATATGCATTAAGCTGAAACTTTCAGCGTTTGTTGAAGAAACCAAAAGTACTATGCGCATACTGCTGCTACTGCACAAGCTAAGGGTATTAAGGTGAAGCTTTTAAGGAATATTTAGGCGAATATTGAACTAAATCAAAACAAACTGAGCATGTGGACTTTCGAAAAAGTGACAAAGCAATATATGAAGATAAACATGCATTAATAATTCAGACTTTCAATGGTAAGCTGTGGGAGATTTTGAACTAGCCAGAAGGCACTATATATGTACTTTTAATACCATTATTAAAATATCCATAAAGATAGGATATGGCTCCATACCTATCTTTATGGATCTTCTGGATAAGCAGCTAGAGAAATTACCAATTGGTTTACATCCATTTATCATGCTCGGAGATTTTAATATTGAGCTTCACGAGCGTTTCTATGTTTTTTTGCAGCTTTGTATGTCCTATGGTTTATTTCCTACTATTAATATATGCACGCGAGTCACCACCTCATCATCGAAGCTTATTGACAATATTTTTCAAATTGGATTTTTCAGCTCCGAGAGTTATTATTACAGATGTATCAGATCATTTTGGGATTTCAACAAGACTTGAGGTTTGTATTCCCCCAAAGCCAGCACCAATAATTCCAAAGAGTCTAAATCCCGTGTTTAGCCAGAGTAACCATCATAGGTTTAAGCAGGAAATTGCAGAAGTCGATTGGAATGATATGAGTCTTCAAAGATTTTATGATATGCTGATTTTGATGATGAAAAAGACTTGTATGATGGCTCCTTCACTATCAAGGAAAAAGAATTCTAAGAAACCCTGAATTTCGCCTAGCTTGTTATGTTGTATTAATAACGGAGATCAACTATATAAGAATTCCTTAAATAATGGAAATGACTCGATTTGTTCAATAATTTATAAAATTATAGGAATGTCCTTAATAAATTACTGAGAAATGTTAAAAAAAATGTTTCAAAATAAATTCACTGAAACTTGTGGTAGCCCTGCAAAAACATGGAAAATAATTAAAAGCGTGATATCGTCAGAAAATCCTATTTTCCCCGATGAAGTAGTAATGCGGAATAGTTTTCCAACGAATAAGCCAAAAGAGGTATGTGCTGCTCTTTCTAAACATTTTGCTAATATTGGCGTAACTTTATCTTCCCGTATTGTATCTTCTGATAATGATCTGATATGATCCTCCTTTGGAGTCTGAATGATCTGATAATGATCCTCCTTTGGAGTTTTTTAATGAAGACTCCAATTGATATTCCTATGTATATACTTTTATATCTTCGGGATGAAAAGTACATCGGGCCGTGGTGATTCACTTAATCTTCTTGTGTTAAAAACAGCGTTTCCTTTTATTGCTGATGTTTTTACTTCCCTTATTAATGTGTGTTTGAAAAAGGTTTCCTGATTGCTTGAAAGTATCGGCCTATTTCGGTCTTACCTGTTATTTCTCATGTACTAGAAAAGGGTATTAACACTAGAATATATGATTATTTGGAACTGCATAAACTGTTAAATCCAATTCAATTTGGTTTCAGGAAGGGTAGAACTACAGAGATGGCATTATTTTATATAGCTTCAGAAATTAATGGAGCTCTTGATAATAGTCTTAGAGTAGCTGGTTTGTTTCTGGATTTGATTAAGGCATTTGACACTGTTGACCACCAAATACTATTGCGAAAATGTTAATTTTATAGACTAAGAGGGGATACCTTGGCTTTGCTTCATGATTACCTCCATAATAGGCAGCAGCATGTTCTTCTTAATGTATTTTCTTCAAGTAAAAGTCTTGTTATATGTGGTGTCCCCCAGGGCTTTGTATTATGTCCTATTTTTTTATTTTTGTTAACGTCTGCGAAATGCTGTTGCAACTATTTCTAGAATTAGGGACTTAGTCGATCCTGTACCTTCTGGGTCTAGGATCACTGCACCCTTGTTTGCTGATGATGCGACATTGATGTGTGTTGCTTCAACTGAACAACTACTTATCTCTAAAATTAAATCAGCAATGACTAAGACATGTCTATGATTGAAGGTAAACCGGCTTGACCTAAATATAAGTAAGTCACATTTTGTTATCTTTTCGCGGTCTCCAATTTATTATCGTGGATTACTGAAATAGCTTCACCGAAGGGAATTGTTAAGTGGTCAAGTTCCGTTAAGTACCTTGGGATTATTATTGACGAAAATTTTTCATTTAAGTACCATGTAAAAGATATAAATAATATACAATCGCTGAATTCAGGGATTATCTGTAAATTAAAATTTCTTTTCCTTCATATGTTTTACGGTTATGATGTTTTTTTCCTGATACATCCGTATATTTTGTACTGTTCGTCTGTATGGCTTGGTACTTTCCCCTAAATACTTAGCCCAATACGTGTACTGCAGAATAATGCTATTAGGTCATTTTGTGGAATAGGAAACCGGGATTCGGTCAGGTCAATGTACAGTATAATTAATATAATGCTTGCAGCTGGATTGCGTGATTTTTATACACTGGTTATAAGTATTTTATACACTGGTTATATGGTGTATAAGTATTGTTATGGGTGCCTTCCAGAGTGTTTTACAGGAATATTTCGGGAAAGGTCCAATGTTCGTTGTCACGGAACTCGGAAAAGTGGAGGTATTAAGGTTTCTCGCCTAATTTCTACTAGGACTGTTTTTTAGTTATTTATAGAGGGGCTAAGCTATGGAATAAGCTTTTCCCAAGTGCCAAGGAATTTCCCATTAGTCAATTTAAATCTGAGTTACGTGTGGGGTTGCTTGGTAAGTATATCTTCGAAACAGATTGAGATTGATGGAATTAAATTTGACAGTAATGTTTTGTTTTTTTTTGCTTCGGGATCATGATATTATCCTGTTTTATTGTGTATGAATTATTTATTTAGTTTTTTTTTCGGTACACGGTTTCCCCCTTCTGCTTATTATAGATTATAGTTGTTGTTTTTTTTGTTTGATTTTTTGTTAATTTTTTTTCTTCTAATTTTCTTTATTTTTTATTATGTAGCACAACCTCGAAAGCGACGCTTTTGGTGCGCTACCGATTGGCTTTGTCCCTGTTTGTTTTTGGATAGTAAAATACTATTACTACTACTACTACATCCCTTTCATAAGAACATTATGCGCCCCAAAGACATAACTTACAACGCCTGCCCCCTAGGCCCTGGGGGGTTGTGTCGACACCGGAGTTTTTGTTATCTGACCTTTGAACTATTTAAAAAAATGGCTAATCAAAATTTGTATCGACTGGGTTTGGGGGAACAGGTCGTGGGGGGGCTAGTTGCCCTCTGATCTCTTTTGACTCTTAAAAAGTGAACTAGAACTTTCCATTTACAATCGAATGATCCCTCTATGAACTTTATACGAGCATCCCTTTCATAAGAACCATATATGCCCCCAGGGCACAACTTAGAACGCCTGTCCCCGGGCCCTGAGGGGTTGTATTGACACCGGAGGTTTTCTTATTTGACCTTTGATTTATTTTTAACAAAATGGCATCTCAAAATTTTCATCGGATTGTTGTGGGGGAAAAAGGCGTGGGGGAGGGGGCTAGTTGCCCTCGGATCTCTTTTGACTCTTAAAAAGTGAACTCGAACTTTCAATTTTCCAATCAAACGAGCCCTCTCTGAAGTTTATGTGACCATCCCTTTCATAAGAACCGTATATTCCCCCAGGGCATAACTTACAACGCCTACCCCCGGGCCCTGGGGGGGTTGTGTTGACCTACTTGGGGTTGGGTTTTTGTTATCTGACTTTTTAACTATTTTTAACAAAATGGCTATCTCAAAATTTTTATGGGATGCAATTGGGGAAAAAGGGGCATAGGGGGGGGGGCTATTTGCCCTCCAATCACTTTTGACTATCAAAACTGAACTAGAAATTTCATATCAAACGAGCCCTCTCTGAAGTTTTTACGAGGTTCCCTTTTATAAAAACCGTATGTTCCCCCAGGGCATAACTTACAACGCCTGCCCTCGGGTTTTGGGGGGTTGTGTCAACCCTGGAGTTTTCGTTAAATGATCTTTGAACTATTAAAAAAAATGGCTATCTCAAAGTTTTTATCGGATGGGTTTGAGGATCCTCTGATCTCTTTTTACTCTTAAAAAGTGAACTAGAACTTTCAATTTTCAATCAAATGAGCCCTCTCTGAAGTCAAATGAGCCCGCCCGAGCATTCCTTCAACAATAACCATAGATGCCCCCCGGGCATAACTCGCAACGCCTGCCCCGGGCCCGGGCGGGTTGCGTCGACAATGGAGTTTTGTTATATGATCTTTGAACTATTTTTAACAAAATGGCAATCTCAAAAATTTTATCGTATGTATTTGGGAAAAAAGGGACGGGGGGGGGGCTAGTTGCCCTCAGATCATTTTTGAATCTTAAAAAGGGTGCTAGAACCCTCGATTTCCAATCGAATGAACCCCATTCAAAGTTTATGCGACGACCCCTTCCATATGAAGTACCTCTTGGAAAAAAATATAATAAATTATTGGAGCCGTATGGCCTTTTCTATAGGCAACGCTGTAGCGTTACCTCTGATCATGCATATAAACACCTAAAGCATATGCTTTGTGCATGTGTGTATACATACAATATTAAAGGTAGTTGAGTAAGATAAAAAGAAAAAGACGACAAAAAACTACCGACACCATCTAGTGTTTGGTGACATTTGGCATATTTTTAAGTGTAATAATAAAAGTAATTAACTTAGCTAATGAAATTGGTAAAATTGAGATGGTAAAAAGTATCTAATCTCAGTTCCTACAGAAAAATAATTACAGAGCTTGAAGAAATGCCAAGTGTCGCCTCATTCTAGATGCCACTGATATTTTATTTTCATCTACTCTAGCGCCAATTCCCATTACTGTAAGTTACCCGTACTATTTTGGTAAGGCTTTCAACTATTAAAAGGAGTGCTCATTACTAATGGCAAACAACTCTTATTTATTCATATGTGTCAAATGACAGTATAGAAATAGATAACAACGTGTAAAACTTTTAGTTAAAATAGTAAAAAAAAACAAATCCGCCAACCCCATTTTCTTTTCATTATCAAAGAATGAATCAAACTGGATAGCCTTCAGCAAATATTCTCTTCTTACTTAAAACAATTTCCTACATTACAAGCTACATCATCATGGGCGTATGTAAGGGAAGGGGGTCAGGGGGGGGGCTTCTGCCCCCTCCTAGAACTTCAAATTTACACTAGATATGGCTGAAAAGCAGATGGTTGAGAAAGCAGAAGGATGAAAAAGCAGTTGAAAAAAAGGTAGATGGCTAAAAAAGCAGTTGATAAAAGGTAGATGGTTGAAAAAGCTGGAAATAAAAATAGGTTGATCCGATAAACTTGCGTTAGGAGCAAGTTTAATTAACGCAAACTTGCGTTAATTAAGTAGATTACACTACTTTAGTTTACGTTAGGGGGGGCCCTCTCCCGCCCCCCCCCCCTGGGTGTGCCACTGGCTGGAATGACGGAATAAAGGTCAAACAAGAAGCAATTATCCATAATGTCTTAGAAAGATTTAGCTCTAATCCAAGAAGATTGATTAATGCTGAAGCTTATTGATGAATTTTGGTGATTACTTATTAATAAAGATTTCATAGGTATGATAGAATTTGCTGGCTATGTAAGGTTCTGTAAACTGGCAATATACCTTCAGCTTCCTCCGTCCTGCCCTTCATCACAGAATCGGCTGCCCCCCTCCCCCTTGACAGAAGCTTGACGTAAGCCCATTTACATCATTCCTGTTTCCCAAGTCTAATTAGACTTATGGACTGACCAAATATACAGGGGCACCTATTAGAGAGGAGGGGGTGATAGCCCTCCTCTCTTTTGCACTATTTCTTTGTTGGTATCTCCGTTCAAAAAATCGAAAAAAGATTACCTTTCCCTTAGATTGTGAAATTTTTTTATATTAATAAGACATGTTGAAAGAGATTGAATAAGACATTTAGAAGTAAACATGAATATCACTTTCTCAAATAAGTAGGCCAACCATTCTGAAACCAAATTTTGGTAGCCAGTTAATATTATATTAAGTAGAAAACTTCAAAATTAACTCGTCAAATTCAAGAGGTTATGCACTTAAACATAAAAAAACAACACATAAAATAAACAAATTTTTGTAGTTGAAGGCTGAATTCATTTTAATCTCTACCGAATAGCATCTGGGACCCCTACAAGCTAATCAAACAGTTCGTGGTAACGAACTGTAAGTAAGGAGCGACCCGGCTCAATGGTAACCGAAACTCTAGAAAACGGTTGATATCAATTGATGTATCAAAAGAATCAGATTTTAATGCTGATTTAAAATATATGTTTTCCATTGAGTTTAATGACAGTTAGCAAACTCGATGTGCCAAGGAATGTTGGGATAATTTTGGAAAATAGAAGGAAATACCCTCTAAAAGACTTAGACCCCTAATTCAACGCGCACCGTCATAGTCAGCGTTTCAGAGAACTCTACTTCTGAGGTTTTGAGCATTTATCTGCAAAAATGTGGAATTTTGTATTTTTTGCCATAAGAAACATCACCGATTCTTTGTTTTTTTTGTTTTTTTTTTCCACACGTGTTCTTAACGACCCATTGCTACTAAAATTCCGAGGGAGGACTCATTCGAACGAAAATGAAAAGTTCTACCGTTATTTTTCAGTAACCAAAAAAAATGGAGGGCAACTAGGCCCCCTCCCACGCTCATTGTTTCCAAAGTCACCCGATCAAAATTTTGAGATGGCCATTTTGTTCAGCATGGTCGAAAATATGATAAATATATCTTTTAGGATGACTTAATCCCCCGAAGTCCCCAGGGGGAGGGCTAAAAGTTATGAACTTTACCCAATGTTAACATATAGTTTTGGTTATTGGGAAGTATACAGAAGTTTTCAGGAGTTTTTTTTCTGGTAGTGGGAGGGAAGGGTGGGTCGGGGGTTATGTTGGAGGATCTGTTCATGGTTAATGAAGGAAGTTTTCATGGGGGAAGTGAAATTGCCATTAATGGGGCGCCGGACTTGCCAGCATTATTTATTGGTTATTGGGAAGTATACAGACATTTTCAGGAAGGATTTTTTTCTGGAGGGGGGGCTAGAGGAGGGGGTTACTCTGGAGAATATTTCCGTGGAGGATGTTTCTTTGGGGTAAGGGACATTTCTATGAAGGGGGCGCCGGATTTCCAAGCATTATTTAAAAAACGATCAGAAATTAAATAAAAAAAAACAAGTTTTTTCAGCTGAAAGTAAGAAGGAACATTAGAACTTAAAACGAACAGAAATTATAACGTATGTGAGGGGGCTCTACCCCAAGTCAATACCTCGGTCTTTTGTCTACAGTTTTTTTTATGCTTTCAAAAGAGCTATCTCTTCTAATTACACGGCTTTTGTGATTCAAGGGTTTGTGAATCAAATTTGTTTTTAACTTTTAACGTGAAAAGTGTGGTATTGACTAAGGGGAGAACCCCCTCATATACGTAATAACAAATACGTAATAAAAAAAAACAATAAAAAAACAAGCGATACGGCTCAATAGTAATCGAAACTTTTAAAAACGGAAATTTGATGTCAATAAATGTATCAAAAGAATGTGTTTCTAATGCTGATTCTAAATATATAAATTTTATTAAGTTTAGTATTACTCATCAAAGGCTACGAGCCTGAGAAAATCTACTTGATTTTTAAAGAGGCGGGAAACATCCCCTACAAGTGAAAGAATTTTAATGAAAATCACACCGTCAGATTCAGCGTATCAGAAAACCCTATTACATAGGTTTCAAGCTCATATCTGCAAAAATCTACAGCTTTGTATTTTTTGCCAGAAGAAAAATATACGAATATAGAAGTTAGTTACGTAAGTTAATTTGTAAAGACATCCATTTAGCAAAAGAAAAGTAAAATTTTTATGCAAATAAAAGCTGCATTAACTAAAAAACGATCAGAAATTAAATAAAAAAAACAAGTTTTTTAAACTGAAAGTAAGGAGCGACATTAAAACTTAACACGACCCGAACTACGTCCGGATATGACCGGGGCTGTCCCCTCCTCACCGCCGCGCTTTTGACGCTACAGTTTGACTCTGTCTTAAAACTCTATTTTTTAAAACAATAAAAAACCTTAGCGTATAGAGCGAGGCGTTGAGGAGGGGACAGCCCCTTTCATATACGGAATAATTTCTGTTCGTTTTAAGTTTTAATGTCGCTCCTTACTTTCAGTTTAAAAAACTTGTTTTTTTTATTTAATCACTACATAGACCAACCCCTTCTAGTAAAAAAAAGAAAAAATAGAAACCACAAAGACCGACTGACGGTATCCTATTTTCTTCCCCTATATTTTATTGAGTATAAACCTCAAAGCTCATAAGCCCATTGTATTACCTCTTCCAAATTTCCACTAAATACTGAATTCCCCTAAATATTGTTTGTCCTCAGTTTGCTAATTTTTTTTGGAAACTTGTGCCCCTGCAAGTACACCAAAATATTTTCCCTCTTTACATAAAAGAATATTGAATTCTCAATTTTGACTTGATTCTCATTTTCTATGACACTTTGCAGCTAAGATCAGTGGCGTCGTTTGGGGGAAAGTGAGGTAGGGGGGTTTTTCCCCCCGTCCAATAATTTGGAGGAAAAAAAACATTATATAGCTCATTCCCCTTGACTCTCTGGATGTGAACTCCTCTTGCCCCCGATAAAAATTCTTGAAAAGTTTTACACGTTGTTATTTATTTCTATGTTGTCATTTGACATCTCTGAAGAAATAACAGTTGTCTGCCAATAGTAATGAGCACTCCTATTAATAACAGAAATCCTTACAAAAATAGCGTGACAAATTAAATATAACAGTATAAAAAATAGTGGTACTATTTTACTTAATGGTACACACCGCTATAGACTCTATCAAGGAAACTAGTCAAACGCGAGAGACAGATATCCGGTTATAATGGTTTATGAAATAAATTTGGGCTATATATTTGCACATTAGAGGGGGGGGGGGGGTAAAGCATAGCATATATTAAATATTTAACCTAACCTAAACTAGGTACCTCCCCCCCCCTAAACCCCAAAAAAAAACAGTTTAAATATTGTAAATTCAATGAGAAACCACGCTTTACGATCATTACCCACTTTAGGGTCTCCAAGCAAAATTGCTATAGAGTCTATAGCGGTGTGTACCTTTAAGTAAAACAGTACCCAAATAGTACAATAAAATATTAGTGGCATCTAGCGTGAGGCGAAACTTGGCATTTCTTCAAAATCTGTAATTATTTTTCTGTTAGTAACTGAGATGAGATACTTTTTACTATCTCAATTTTACCAATTTCATTAACTAAGTTAATTATTTTTATTATTACACTTAAAAATATGCCAAATGTTGCCAAACACAAGATGATGTCGGTAGTTTTTTGTCGTCTTTTTCTTTTTATCTTACTCAACTATCTTTAATATTGTATGTATACACACATGCACAAAGCATATGCTTTATGTGTTTATATGCATGATTACATGTATATACACTAACATTTATGCGTTATGAATTAAAGCTTTAAAGTAAATTCAATACTTAAGGTAAGCATACTCTTGAAAAATAAATTCTGAAACCAGAGGCTGGATCATCAATGAAGGTCTCAGCTCTGTAAAAATTTTATGAATTTTACGACGAAATAAAACATAGGTAATTCCTTTCAAGCAAGACTGTATCAAGGAGGGGGTTAAGGGGTTTAACCCCTCACACCAAATTTTTGGTTGACTCATGAAAACGAAAAAAACGTTGAAAGTAGTAAGAAGCAAAATAAAGAAAGAAGTAAGGCCAGGTAAACATAATTTTTCGGCATTAGCTCAAATATCAATTCCCAGAAATCACTGGAAATTTAATTAGCCTAGCTATACTGCTTTCTGGAAAATAAAGGCTAAAAGTAAGTCTATGAAGCAATTCGTTTATGCTACGAATCTACATAGGCCTATTTTAATTTTAATACATATATAAAATTAAATTTAAAAGCATAAATGTTAGTTTATATACATGTAATCATGTAATGAACACTTAAAGCATATGCTTTGTGCATGTATGTATATGTTACGGTGAATTTCCGCAAATTGGTTAATGTTGGCATTCACCGGTGAAAGTCCGAAATACCTTTTTTCTCCTTGGGTTTAGTCACCGTTGCTAGTTAATTTTTTCAAGTTAATGCAAGGTTTGATGATGACACATTAGGTTAGATTAGATTTGGTTAGACGAGGTTAGGTTGGTTTAGGTTAGCTTAAGTTAGGTTTTTAACCTATTTCTGATATCTAGAGCCAAATTTAACCTAATCTAATTTAACCTAATCTAATCTAAACTAACATAATCTAACCTAACTTTAACTTTTATTATCGTAGGTTGCTGAAGACTGAAAAAGCTGACTCGCAAAGCTAATTGAATCGAAGCATAGAAAAACAACATTTAGCATATTTTTCGGTGTAATAATAAAAATAATTAACTTAGTTAGTGAATTTGGTAAAAATGATGTAGTAAAGAGTATCTAATCTCAGCTACTAAAAGAAAAGTAATTACAGATTTTCAAGAAATGCCAAGTGTCGCCTCACGCTATATGCCACTGATATTTTATTATACTATTTGTTATACTGTTATATTTAATTTGTCATACTATTTTTATAAGGCTTTCTATCATTAAAAGGAGTGCTCATTACTATTGGCAAACAACGGTTATTTCTTCATAAGTGTCAAATGACAGTATAGAAATAAATAACACGAAAAAGGGAGATTTTATCGGGTGCAGACCCGTGGATTGTAAAATTTGAGTAAGTAGTAACTGTTGAGTTGAATGAGAATTGAAAGGTACTAAATAAAGTTTCATAATTTATTTTTTAAAAACGTACAGTAAAATTCGGGTCTGGGAAAGTGGCTTTACGATCATATCCCCAACAATTTCCCTACTTCCAAGGCATGAAAGCTGAAATAGCGCCGAAGACCATGCCTTTCCATCATAAATACAGACAACAGGTAGAAACAACAGGGATTCTTTTCTTAAGACAGGGGAACCTTTGGAACCTTTACCTTAAATGAATATTTCGGTCCTAAATCCAAGAGCCGTCCCCAGCAAAACCTTTTCTTTATAATGAAAAAATATGATTTTCAATATATTCAAGGACTAGGAAATTACAAGAGGGGTTTCTATTCAGTTGGAAAAACATATTATTCCTATAATTGATTTGGTTTTCCCTCGAAAGGGGTGCGCCGATCCCGGAGGTACTGCAATACCGGGCCAACGCGTGGAGGGAGCCGGGCAAGCAGTGTTTCCACTTCGAAAAGTTTTAAATCCTATCCCGCCAGCCAAAAATCCTTAAAATTCTTCTCAGCAGAACCGAAAAATCCTGAAATTTTTCCTGGCGGGAAATAGCCAGAACCCTGTATCTAGTTGGAACCCTGTATCTGGAAAACCATGTTTTCCAGAGCAAATGCAATTTCTGTTCATATTTTAACACATAAGTGATGCTGAAAGTCATAAAAAGGAATAACATCTAAAATACACGTGTCAGTCTTGAAAAAAAAGAAGTAGTCTACCGTCAGCGGTATTGGTCTCCCTTTTCGGACGTATTTTTTGTAGCTAAATCCGATTTTTATTTTTCCATTTCTGCAGTTTAGATACAATTTAAGGTAGTTTTAAATATTCTTGTTCCTTTGATTTCTGTAATCGAACTTTGAGGAAGAACAAAATCTTATTTTCTACTAATTCCAATGTAAGTGGATTCAACATATGAATTTCGGTACTCTTGCATTATGCGGGCCTTTCTAAAAAGTCAAGTTTGGTTAATGCTAATGAAATAAAATAGGATGAATATATGATAGTTTAGAAACAAATTTGGGCTATATATTTTCACATTTGGCCGGTGGGTGAAGGGGGGGGGGAAAAGCATAGCATATATTAAATACGTAACCTAACCTAGGTACCTTTCCCCCCCCCTAAACCTAAAAAAACCACAGTTTAGTATCTTATACGCAATGAAAAGCACGCTATCATTGCCTAGTCCATAGCGGTAAACATGTCAAAAACGGGTTTTATCATTGCCTACTCTATAGTAGTTAACCCGAGAGGCCCGCATAATGCTAGATTACCGAATTTCTTTTATCTACATTAAAACGTAAACTGATCGAAAAACCGAAATTAACCCGCATTTTAGCCTGAGCAACCCTAGATTAACCTTTACTTAAAAAATTAAACATACTTTCCCATTTTTACGGCGTAAAATTGACAACGTGTGTCTTTTGAATTCCTGCAAAGTAGAACTGTCTCAAAACCTCTAGGTTGAAGTTGACTAAAAAATTCTGAACACATCTATAAAAAAATCTTAAGACGCATACATAAGTTATTTCTAAAGGTAATCCAATTCACTTTACCCCTCCCCCGAATGCGCAAATATATACCCTAAACTATATGTTTACCAACAATTTTCTTGTATCTTAATTTCATCGACGTTGCTTCTTTTCCGTTAAATGTATTCGAACAAAAGTGGGACGTACGGCAACATGAATGGAACGTAAATAATGTTGGCTATATATTTGCACATTAGGATGCAAGGGAGTTAAAGTAATGGGAAGTGTTTTTGGGAGTGATTCAATTCAGTATTCTAGGATGTTTTCAGTTTAGTTTCAGAATTTTATAATGTTTTCGTTTGAGTGGCCTAAACCGCAGAGCAGTAACCAGCAATATAAAACTGTTTTTCACATTTCTCATTTAAATATTCAAGAATACCACTTTCCTAATCAATTACCAAGCAAAACTTTGTTTTTACTTTGTTTTTACTTTTGTTTTTTACTTTGTTATTAAATTGGAAAACGAAAGCATAAGTTTATCACGAAGGAGTGATGAGTTATCTAAGCAGATTTTGATTTCTTAGTATTCTAAATTCCGTGATTCTTCTATCAAAATCTTAATAAATTTGTTTTCAAATTATTTACACTACACTTAAAATAAGGAGATTAAAAATTGTCTATGAGATATATTTTGCAGGTTCCATCCATCAATAATGTAACTATTCTTAAAAAAGCTTTTTAAATTATAATGCGGAAATTAAAGGTAATATAATTTTAGGTATTATTTTATAGAACAGGGATTACATATACATATCAATCAAAATAACTGAATTTGAATAATTTGCAACATCAAAAACATTTATAATTTTTAAAATCTGTCTAGGCTTGAAACTGGATATTCCACCATCAAAAGTCAGTTACTAACATTAGATAAGGCTGAGATTCATCATGAGTCCTTTACTATATAACTATTGCTCGTGATTTAGTCCAAAGAATATAGGTAATCGATATCGTTACACATAGATGAAACTACATCTGTAGTTTCATCTATATCATCACTGAAAAGCGGATTTTCTTCAAAATGTCGATAAGCTGCTCATTGCAATAAGGACCTAGTCCTTGGCGAATCACGTTGGTGATTTTTTGGTTCCCAAGTGACACCTTTTCAAGGACAGATTTTTGAGGAAGGCTTTTGATTATTGGCACAAGTCTATCCACAACACTTCAGGGCTAGTCATTTTATACAATTAATGATGCTATTTTGGCCTCTGCGGTCTCCAATTCGTGCTTGTTTACAGAAAGCATATGATTGACTGGTATGGTGCAATGCTTTGCAGCATCTTGGCTTCTGACATACTCTTTGTGGTAACTGGACCCCATATTTTTTCTCAGCTCTGACTTGCCACCTGCTAGAGATTTCTTGCAATACAAGCAATAGGCTTTTTCATCTGAAAAAGCCTGACTATAAATTTCTTGATTCCTGAAAATATTTTTTTTTTCCTGGAAAGGGGTCGAAAAGCTGGTTTCTTGCCCTGCAGTATCCGGGCAAGTGGAAACACTAGAGATCAAAAATCCGATAAATCTCCTGATTCCTGGAATTTTTTTTTCAAATTATCAGCTTAATATCTAATACGGTCCTGAATATTAAATGGGGCCCAGAATATTAAAATGATTTTTGGAAACCGAATGGATGTTGGGGCTTGCCCCCAGTGTTTGCACTTGCCCGGATTTTGCAGGGCAAACTGGATATTCTGGTATTCATATATGTTACTTGGTAACAATGCAAGTTGTATTATGAAATCCTTAAATTTGCTTCAAATTTGGACACAAAAGCTGAATTTTTAATCACCTAAGAAAAATACACAAACACGAAGCAGTGAGACTTTATCATATAAATGATTGCTTACTTTAATTTTATTAGTTTGCATCCTTTTCATGATTCCATTTACTTGATTAATTCTATATTCCTATTTTGTTACTAACAATGTAGCCAAAAGACTGTATTGAAGAATAGATGGCTTTCAAGCATAGATAGTAGAATTTGAGTATAAACTTATCAAAGCACCCTAAGCTTTGAACCCTGGAAAAGCAATAGAAAATGAAAAAAAGTCCTTAAAGATGGACTTTTTGTTACTATGGCCGTGTCGTTTCCGTCAAAAATTACATTTTATTGAATATTTTGGTTACTATGGGCAGGAGTTTATTCTTTGCAACAATTTTTATTATTACTAATGGCTTTGGCTCTTAATTTACTAGATTGCAGCTACCCCTGCCACCATGATGGTTGTAATCTGTGATTGTGACGTTGCCAATCATTTTGTTTGTGAAATCATGATGTGTGATAATATCTTGTTCAGTAACAGTTGCCGTAGCACAATCGTAATGAGAAAATCCCTAAGACATAAAGGATTTGATTTCAAGCCTGTCTACGGTTACGGTTCTAATACAAAAAAAGCACACCTGACTACCTAGCCAAGGAAACGGAAACGGAGTACCCACTGAGGAAATGGTGCACAACTTTTTGAAACGAATAAATAAAAAGCATTGTTCACAATTCAGCGAGGTTAAATTTGTTGTCTTTTAAATTTTACTGTTCATGCAAACTATTCAATTCTTGAAAATACCCCGAACAGATATTTTTTACTTTTTTTTAAATCTAGGGCTTGCAAGAAAAAAAAATCTTGCAAAGAAAATACCCACTGCGCCAGTTGACACAATTAGTATTGATCAATAGTATCAATTCATGGAAATTTAAGGGGCTAGGCCGTAACCTGTGCCCCCTCCTTCCCGATATTTCTGTTTGATACGTTAAAACGTAACGCAATACATTTAAACAAATTTTTATGTTTTTATTAACTTTTTTGTACCCTCCTCCTCCAAAACAAAATTCCAGAAACGGTCCTGGGGAGGGTGGGGGGAAAAAGAGTATTCTTCATAATCCAAGGAGTGAAAATTCGTTTTTTTTCAATTACCTTAATAAAAATACGAAAAAAGCCTTTTTTCAAATAATAATAATAATACCACGAAGAGATTTTCTTGAATATGAGAGGGGGAACGCAGAAAAAATCTTGTTGGAAAATACTCCTCCCCCTCCCTCAATTGAAGCTACTGGTATTCATACATGGTACTTGGTAATAATACAATTTTTACTGTGATATTATTAAATTTGCTCCAAATATGGACAAAAAAACTGGATTTTTTATCCCCCAAGCAAAATAAACAGCAGCTAAACAGGGAGTATTTATCCTTTTCATTCTCCATTAATTAATTCTATAATTCTATCTAGTTGCTAACAATATAGCCAGAAGACTGTATTTAAGAATAGATGGCCTTCAAGTATAATTCCAGTTTTATAGTAGAATTTGAGCGTAAACTTATTAAAGCACCCTAAGCTTTGAACCCTGGAAAAGCAATAGAAAATGAAAGAAAGTCCTAAAAGATGGACTGGAGTTAGAAAGACTTAGTATAAACAAGATAGTACGAGGGAAGTTGTATTCCAAGATGGTATTATCTTTTGATTTTTCAAATGCAGAGGAGTAATGCCTTATGGGCTATCTTTCTGTATGGACTTGTACTAGTTTTGTTCAGATTGCTTGAGCAATGCTTTGCCCTTTACTTTTTAGACTTAATAAATCACGTGGCTATGCTCTAAGGATAGTTACACATCCAGCGATAGTTACTTTCTAAAACGAAACAAAAGAGCACTAAATGTAGCTTGGACTTGGTTTGTTTCTACACCATCTAAGAACTTAAATAATAAATACAAGAATCGTTTCCTTCCAATGTCGTTCAGGGCCAGGGGCCCTCACGAAGTCTCCTCCCTCTGGAGAAAAATAGATTTTTGTAAAATTTAGGACGGTTTCTGCAGCAGGGCCTGCTATAGAATCAAGGGCCAGCCATGATCTCACCAATTCCTTGTACCAAAATATCTTAAAGAATGCACATTAATCATCAACTCAATGAATTCACTCTTCATTTGAAAGATTTTAATGTAAGGACAAAATAATTATTGGTGAAGCTGTCAAGATGCCATACTTCAGACTACCTGGATGTATAAAAAAAGATAAAACTTTGAGATGGTAAATCACAGGGTTTTTGTGTTAGTTGCATTTAGGTTCCAGACCTCTCCTTCCTCACAGACCCTTTTCCCTTGATTCTCTTTCTTCCTTCACATGGAGAATTGCCTCTTGATTATTTTCTCCCTTCACACAGAGCATTGTCTCTTGAATCGTGTTCTCCCGTCACACAGAGCATTGTGTCTAGAAACAAGATAAGGAATCAAAGAGACTAAAATCTTTGGTAGTATTAGACTAGAAACACTGTGGAAATCCGCGAATGAAAGGATTTGCCCCTATAACATTTCAAAGCTCTTCATTTTAGAGGAACCTCCTAAACTGGAATGGAAATACTGTTCCTAGACGAAGGAATAAAGAGGGTCCTAAGCGAATGGGGACTCAAGAGCATGTAGGATTTGGGTCGTTATTGCATCAAGCCAAGAGTGCCTTCGAACATCCCTTATCCGCTCAAAATTAGCTTCGCGGGATGTAACCTCCAAAAGATAAGAACAAATACTTAGCCGGCAACTTGTCAACTGAAAAGCTATAGGCAACAAGGCGAATAACAGCACTAATTACGTCTATCCAACTATAGACATAGCTTATTTAGAAACCCCTGAAAGGTGCGCCCCATTTCACAATTACTGTCTCTTTTTACTATCAGCCAATAATTTCACAACTTGTTTTTCATTTTTGAAAAGATTGAATTTTTGTTCATATATGACTTCAATTTTCCTGCATTTTTCAGGGTTACTTGACTGACTACTATTCACGACCGTCTTCTCAAGTAGTAATACTACAAACCTCTCATGTCATTTACGTCTCGTGAAACGCTAGGGGGAAGTAATAGGGCTTTTCAGATAAGTATCTTGGAATATTGAAAGCAATAAGGAATTCAATGTTCAATCAAGCAAATATAGACAAAAAAAATCACATGATGAGAAAACATATTCAAGCAGCAACTCATGGGCAACTTTAATGACATGGTACTAAAACTACATCCGGAGAAACTAACATGAATATTCAGTGACCGGGCTCAAAAATAATTGTATTCTAACTGAGTGGTCGGTCAATTGCTTTAGCAAAAGGCCCCTCTATTTAGATTTTCTAAGAAACTTAACGGTTGTGAAGAAATTTTCAAATATGTTGCCAACGTAATTGACATGATGAAATGTATGGTGACCAAGGGCATTTCACTTTTAAGTCTAGACTCTGTGACTCAATCTAAATTTAAACAATTTGATTAATATTTACAGAGTATTTTCAAAAACAAATGCATCAGGAATGCAATCAGTTCAGGCAATTTAATTTAATCATGGCGACTGGTCATTGATACCATCATTTTCTGTAACAAGACTAAGAACAGTAAAATGTTTTTATCTAAGAGATGTTTCGGAGAAAATTCCAGAACTGGATTATAGAGTATACGCTCAACCCTCTCACATGCTTGGAATTTTAGGCATAATTCTTCCTTTATATCTCAAACATGTAAGCTAATCAAGAAATTAATCTTTTCAAAAGAGCCGAAAGATCAATTTTTACATGTCCCATTATTGTCTTAACAATAGCAAAATGAATACATTTTCCTTTCAACAGCAAAATGTGTGACATAAAAAATGGGCCCCGAGGGAAACACTTTTCAATGTGTGGACAGGGATCCGCGCGAACGCAGTCCCCCACTACCAAAAATTACGCTGCTGAGTTACCCCCATTTGGGGTAATCACAGGAATCAGCCAATCCGATGTACAATGGAAAGGCCTTACCCTGGGAACAGGGAGCCCTGGGTAGCTCCCCAGCCAGCTAAGTATAATTACTTAAAATCTAACATTTTACTTAAAAATTCGACATAAATTCAATTGTTTTGAATATCACTCAGTAGCTCCAATTAATGAAACAGATGTAAGTGGACAAAACTTTTCACATCAATGAATCAAGTCTCTAGATTATATTTAAAAATAGATATGTTCCATTTCATTTCATAGTTTCATGCAAATTTTACCTCTTCGAGAAAAGAAAATCAGGGGTTTCGCACACTGTTATCAACATGACTGAATAGTCAAAATTTCCATTTCTGAGATCCCAGTGGCCGTTATACTGATTAATAATTTAAAAAGCTTTTTGCACAAAATATGCTGTTCTAATAAAAGTAAAGAGCTCCATTAAGCCAAAAATGAGCAGAAATAGGGTCAAATAATTTTCTAAGAATAAAACTACCACAAATCCCTTTTTTCCTCCTAATTTTAGCGAAGATTATGCCAAGTTAAATTTTCTAAAAAGTAAATATTTGTGTTATTGAAATCTTTGCAATAATTCGATGTTTCGAAAGTTTAACTTGCCATAACCTTCACTGAAATATTGGAAAATTTAAAGACTGTCTGCAGAAAAAGGTATTACAGATTTCGACTCTTCACCAATTGCTCTATCGATCCATATTAATCATATGTTCAATGTTACATTATCTGTTAACAGTTACCGCAGCACAGTGGCAAGGCGACAGCCTCAGCTCCAAGTGACTAGGAAGGATGCGAGTTCAAGGCACTTTGCGGGAACAATGTCTTCGGATTGGTACCTCGTGTGTCTTTGCTCTTCATTTTCGTCTTGACACGTCACAGCTTTTCTTCTAGCCGCGTGTGTCATTGCTCTTCATTTTCATTTTTGACTCACTCAAATGATCGGGGTCACATGTCTTCTAACCACGCGTGTCTTTGGTCTTCATTTTTTGACACGCTCTAACTGTCGCTAACTGTCTTTGCTCTTCATTTTCGTTTTGACCCGTCACAGCTTTTCTTCTATCCGCGTGTGTCATTGCTCTTCATTTTCATTTTTGACGCGCTGAAATGATCGGGGTCACATGTCTTCTAACCACGCGTGTCTTTGGTCACATTTTTTGACACGCTCTAACCGTCGCTTCCGCATATCAGTAGTAATGGCTCTCTAACTGACAAACGAACACTATATATGGAAGACAATTGGAGTCAAGCCAGAACAACACCTCTATATTCCGAATCTAAAAACAGCCTATGACGACAACATAACGAAAGTCCAATTAAGGACTCACCAAGAATACTCTCTACCAAAGTGTTAGATGCGATAAGACAGAAATTCTATTTTAAATAAAATTTTCGTTAAATTCAAGTGTATAAGTAAAGTGTTCATCTGTAATATTATATCAGTTCTATTTCAATTATTGATTGAACAATAACCAGTTCACCTTATGGAGAATCAGGATATTGCTAACACAGTCTTCAATGTAAGTTTATTTTATAAATAATTAAATAATCAATTAAGATATAAGTAAAGCATAGTATATATTAAATACGTAACCTAACGTAACCTAACCTAACCTAGGTACCTTTCCCCCCTCAAATCCCAAAAAACAATCGTTTAAATATTGTAATTCATTGAGAAACCACGTCTTTGCTAAAATATAATTTTTATTTAAGGAGATTTCTGAAGAAACTTTGTGAAAAAAAGAAGATTCTATATTTAACGTGGGAATTTTAAATGTATATATGTTGTCGGGATAATACATAAGTACCAAATGGGGAGTGTGGGCAATATAAAATATTATGTAGTTTTGGGAATATACATAGAGTCGAAATTATTAAAGTCGTATACATTTTATGCAATGATACGGTAGCCATTAGTCATCCATGTCCCAACCTAAAAAAAACCCAATACCCCTCCCCCAACTTTTTGGCCCCGGGTATTTAATATAATGCGTTCTGGACGACCTGCACAAAGATGGAGTTGTAGATGGCGCATGGGTAAATGGTTCTTTTTCCTCTAATATTATACCCAAATCATCTGAGAAGTTGCTTCTCTTAGAATTCAAATGGAAAACACTGGATAATGGACATAGTTGCTGGAATAAAATCCGTTTTTTAGACTCCTGCAGCTTTTCCCCCAAATTCCTTAGCAAATTAAATCAAGTGGAGAATAGTGACAATTTTGTTCCCCCCTCATTAAACAGCGCTTTCCAGATGATAAAGTGTATGTTTTATTAACGTGTAAGGGCATATATGCATATTATTACTACAACTCCAGCTCGAGGCTAAATGAGGAGAAACTTCCGCCCATTGAAGCATTTTATAATTCACTTACTGACAGTCTATGCACCTCCACCGACAACGAATTTGCAAAGAGGGTTTGGGCCAAAGGAGAGTGTAGAAATGGATGGGATTATTGCAAAATGTACTTGGCAAGTGATTTATTGACTCTTTTGGACATTGTCTGTAAGAACACGGATAAAATATATTTGAAATTTTGGTTGGATATAGGTTATTATTTTTCAACGCCTCACCTGGTGATGGATTTAAGTCTAAAAATCAGTAGAGAAGAAATAGGTCTGATTACCGATGTGGATCAACACTTATTTGTAGAAAAATCTGTGAGGGGAGGGTATTTTTTTTACGGGGACCCTGTCATAAAAACTGATCCAACTGGTCAGAACTCTGTCGACGGTGTCTTTACGCTAAAGTTTGACTTTCTCACAGCTTTTTTTTTTTAAACAATAAAAAAACTTTAGCGTAAAGAGCGAGGCGTTGAGGAGGGGACAGTCCTCTTCATATACGGAATAATTTCTGTTCGTGTTAGGATTTAACGTCGTTTCTTACTATCAGTTAAAAAAACTTGTTTTTTTTATTTAATTTTAACAAAGTTAAAGAGTTACAATTAATTCAATCAGGCAAACGTAGGCAAAAAAATCACATTATGGGAAAAAATATTGAATAATCCAAACCTCAATTGCCCCTTATACGTCTTTTTAAAAAAAAAAAATCTGAAGATAGAAACATATTCACACCTTCGTCAGGCTAATATACCAATGCTATGTAAGTGAGTGGTGGATCAATTGTTGTAGCCAAAGGCCTCCATATTTAAATATTCAAAGAACCTTGGCGGCAGTGAAGGAATTTTTAGTTTGATATATTGCCAACTCAATTGACTTGATGAAATGTGTGGTGACCAAGGGCATTTTTTTTTTTAAGACTAGCCTTTGTGACTTTATCTAAATTTCAGCAATTTGATTCGATTCCTAGTTCAATTTAAAAATCAATATTTAATAACTTCAGAGTATTTTTAAAAACAAAATACACCAGGAATCTATGATTGTAGCTTACAATTGATAAATATGTGGCGTATAAAAAATGCTCAAATGACAGTAACTTTTCAGAATGTTGACCAGGTTACATGTGAACGCAGTCCCCCACTAACAAATATTATCCTGTTGAGTTACCCCCATTTGGGGTAATCACAGGGGTCAGCCAATCCGAAACACAATGGAAAGGCCTCACCCTGGGAGCGCCTCCTTTATGATGAAGGCGGCTCCCTAGCCAGTTAAGTAAGCTAAGTAAACATCTAATATTTGAGTAATTTCTTTCGACATAAATCCCGTTGCTTTTAATGTCACTCAATAGCTCCAATTTATTTGCCAGATGCAGGTTTACAAAACTTTTTCACATCAATGAATCAAGTCTCTAAATTATTTCTGAAAATAGCAATGCCCCATTTCATTTTCATATGCAAACGTCTTAATCCTTTGAATGCAAGTTTACCTATTTGAGAAAAGAAAATCAGGGGTTTCTCACTCTGTTATCAATATGACTGAAAAGTCGAAACTTATTTCTGAGAACCCAGTGGCCGTTCTACTGATTATCACAAAAACAATCATTTCAACAATTCTGTTCGAATCTTGGTTCAATTTAAATTACAGCATTTAATGGTTGCATACTATTTTCGAAAAAGGTGCATGGGGACTTCAATCCAGGTTGGGGATTTTAATTTAATTATGTCGAATGGTCATTGGCTTTTTCACCATTGAAATTCCGTAAATTATAAACAAAGTTTCTTTTTTTCAGATGAAAAAAAATTCAATATATTCAAGGGCTAGGGAACTACAGGTGTGGTTTCCATTAAATTTGAGAAACGTATTATGAGTCATTGATTAGGGTTCATGGACTTTGATTTCCCCTCGAAAGGGGTGCGCCGATCCCGGAAGTACTGCAATACCGGGCCAACGCGTGAAGGGAGCGCAGCAAGCCCTGACATCCCTCCGGTTTCCAAAAATCAGTTTAATATTCTGGGCCCCATGTAGGGTCTGTATCAGATTTAAGCTGATAAGAGAATACTACAATTTGATCTTAGCCAAAAGGCCGAGAACTGATAATTCAACAAGGATTGTCAAAGAGCTTATAAGATCATGAGTAAGAAAGTTTGTCAAAAATTTATTTTCGGTTACATGACACAAATGACATTCACATAAATTATAAATTCGGCATTATATTCTGATAATCATCATAAAAAATCTAAATAAGATAAAAGTCTTTCACAAAATTTTCCTTTTAAACGGAAAATTCTAAACTACAAAATTTGCAAAATTTGCAACTCAAAAAGCCAAAAAGAGATAAATATAAAAAAAAACGCAGAAGGAAATCGAACGAGTTGAGAACTTCATATTTTGATTTAGCTAAACGTTCAATTAAAAATGTACTGATAGTTCAAACACAGTACCCCTAGTCATTCCCGATGTATCACCGTTGTGACAAAACTGAAAGCTTGAAATCTCTCGGGTTTATTTCAAAATTCTCGTAAAAAATACCCTGAAGCTCTGCATTAACTTCGAATTTTAATTTTAAATTTTTATGTTAAAAATTTCTTTAACGTTACACGTTGGCAAAGCCACAAACATCTTAACGTAGAAAAAAACATTTTCATAAAAAATAAGATTGCATCGATTTGTGACATCAGCATTAAATTTTATTTTCAAGGATTTTATAGTTGTTGGAAAAAAATAAAAAATTATTCAAGCCTCCAAACGATTTCTTCGGCATTGATTTCACTTGTACGCATAACCAACTGCACTAGGAGGTATGGAATTTTGTTTCTCGGTTTATGGTAATTAGTAAGCTACGCCAAACTGATAGATTTTAAAGTTTTACTT
The DNA here is from genome assembly GCF_049724085.1 of Artemia sp. Qi Xiang Cuo. Lineage (NCBI taxonomy): Eukaryota > Metazoa > Arthropoda > Branchiopoda > Anostraca > Artemiidae > Artemia > Artemia sp. Qi Xiang Cuo. The sequence goes on from NC_142813.1 coordinate 54,541,148, forward strand.
AAAAAAGGAAATATAACATTGAGGAGAACAGATTTGATTTCTCTTTTTCCCGGTTTACATCTATACTACGAACTAGGTTGGTTATAAGCAATAGTTTGGGACAATCAAAAACAAAAAAAATTACTTAATTTGTTGCATCACTTGCTAAATAATGCTATTTATTTAATAACAATTTCTGTCATTCAAGTAATAACAATTTCCGACAATTTTTATTTCACATATTCTTTTTCATTGGTTAAGAAAAGATAATTTTAGGTCTTTTCCGTTTCTCTCTATAAGGATTCAAATTTAGGCTTTCTATTTATATGTTTGACAAAAATTTGCAACAATTTTTTAACAAAAGTTGTACTATAATGCTTTCGATTGATGGGTAGGGTGAGAAATATCCAAATGTAAATAAATTGAAAATCTGCATAATCTTTTGGTTTCTATAGGGCTGAAGGGATTCTAGCCCCTGTTATTTTACAACCTTGAGTATAGACAAATGTGATGCAACCATTACGCCCCACATACCCTGAATATTTCAAATTAACTTCCTTAACTTTTCCGTAAATATCAAATATACACCCTTTTGACAGCATTGGATGCAGATAGTGTGTTTTGATTTAGATCAATTTCCAACGTAAAAGCCATTTACGTTGATATATCCTGCTTGACAATAATGGAATTTATGTTTTGATATTATTTAATTTGCTCAAAACGTAGACACACCAACTGGATTCAAAATGAGCCGAGCAAATATTACAAGAAAAATGTCCTCTCTTCCCCAACAACACCACTGGTGACGATCAATGGTGTCAATTCGCGAAAAGTATAGAGGCTAGTTCATAGGCAGTGTCCCCCCCCCCCCAACATTTTTGTCTGATACGTTAAAACATAACACAATAGATTTAAATATTTTTTCGATGCGTTTTTTAATCGTTTTATACCCCCCCCTCCCCACTCCTCCAACATTAAATTCTGTAAACGGCCCTGGGGAGGGACCGAGTATTTTTAAGAATCAAGGGGGGGGAAGCTCGTTGTTTTTCAAATTTATTTAACAGAAATACCAAAAAAAAAACCAAGCCCCTTTTCAATAATAAAGCCAAAAAAAGACTTTATTGAATCTGGAAGACCAGACTCTTGCAGTAAAATACCCCCCCCCCCTCCCCCATTGAAATTGCTAGTACTCACTCATGCTACTTGGTAATAATACAACTTACATTGTGTTATTATTAAATTTGCTTCAAAGATGGACAAAAAGGCTGGATTTTTAATCACCCAAGCAAAATACACAGAAACAGTACAAAGAGACTTCATCGGGTAAATGATTGCTTACTTTGTTTTTATTAGTATTTATCCTTTTTATTTGTCATTTACTTGATTAAATTTATAATTCTATGTTGTTATTAAAAATGTAGCCAGAACACGGTATTGAAGAATAGAAGGCCCTGAAGTATAATTCCAGTTTTATAGTAGAATTTGAGTATAAACTTATTAAAGAACCCTAAGCTTTGAACCGTAGAAAAGCAATAGAAAATGTAACAAAAGTCCTATAAGATGGACTCGAGCTAGAAAGACTTAATAGAAACAAAGTAGTACGAGGGAAGTTGCATTCCAAGATGGTTGGTAGTATCTTTTGATTTTTGAAGTGCAGTAGATCAATGTCTTGTGGAGTAAAAGTGTGTAAGGACTTGGACTAGTTTTCTTCAGATTTATTGAGCAATACTTTGTACTTTCATTTTTAGCCTCAATAATTGGTGTGGTGCTTGTGCATTACGCAGTTCTTGCTACATAATTTTTCAAGGAAATTAGTCAAACTGTTGTTTCATTAGCAGACACTTACTAAACAAATTGATTGAAAAGTATAATTTCTCAGTATTTCAGCGATTGTTCTTTGGGGCTTACAAGGGAAAATGGTACCGAAGTTAAGCTATGTATTTAGTACATGCTAAGCTTTACCTCTACGTCTTCCTAAAGAGTAAACATATAGCCCAATGTTGTTTCTAAACTATTATATATTCATACTATTTTATTTTATTTCTTGATAATTAAAAAATCTCGACTTGTTCGCTGTGCTTAAATGGTATAGCTGTACAAAAGACGCGGCTAGCTTGAAAGAATAAAAAATCCAGGAATAGTTACTTTTTAAGACAAAACAAAAGAGGAGTAAATGTAGCTTGAACTTGGATCGCTTTTACACCATCTAAGGGCTAAAGGAATAAACACAAGAATTGTTTCCTTCCTATCTCCTACAGGCCCATGGGCCCCTCAAAAAGTCTACTCTCTCTGGAAAAAAATAGATTTCTGTAAAATTTAGGACGGCTCTGCAGCAAGGCCTACTATAGAAACAAGGGCCAGCCCTGACCACACCAATTCCTTGTACCAAAATATCTTACAGAATGCACTTTAATCATCAACTAAACGAATTCGATATGAGGAGAGGCCAGAGCTATGAAAATTGCTAGAGTTGACTTGAGTATATAACAATAAATCCTAGTAAATCCTTATCGGTTTCAAACAGTTCGTGGTAACGAACTGTAAGTAAGGAGCGACCCGGCTCAATTGTAACCGAAACTCTATAAAACGAGTTTTTGATAGCAATAGATACATCAAAAGAATCAGATTCCAATACTGAATTCAAATATATCACTTGCATCAAGTTTAGTCCTACCCATCAAAAGTTACGCGCCTGAGAAAATTTGGCTGATTTTCGGAAAAAGGGGGAAAGACCCCCTAAAAGCTATAGAACCTTAATGAAAATCACACCATTATATTCAGGGTATCAGAGAACCCTACTGTAGAGGTTTCAAGCTCTTATCTACAAAAATGTAAAATTTTGCATTTTTTGCCAGAAGAAAGATCACGGATGCGTGTTTATTTGTTTTTTTTTGTTTTTTTTTCCCAGGGGTGATCGTATCGACCCAAAGGTCCTATAATATCATGGAAGGACTCATTGGAAAGGAAATTGAAAGTTCTAGTGCCTTTTTTAAATGACCCAAAAAATGGAGGGCAACTAGGCCCCCTCCCACGCTCATTTTTTTCCCAAAGTCACCTGATCAAAATTTTGAGATAGCGATTTTGTTCAGCATGGTCGAAAATATGATAAAATATGACTTTTAGGATGATTTAATCCCCCAAAGTCCCTGGGGGGAGGGCTGAAAGTTATGAACTTTACTTAATGTTAACATATAGTATTGGTTATTGGGAAGTATACAGACGTTTTCAGGGGGGATTTTTTTTGGGTGGTGGCGAGAGGGGTGGGTCGGGGGTTATGTGGGAGGATCTTCCCATGGAGGAAGTTTTAATGGGGGAAGGGACATTGCTATGAAGGGGGCGCCGAATTTCCAAGCATTGTTAAAGAAAAAGATCAGAAATTAAATAAAAAAAAAAAAAAATTCAACTGATTACAACTGATCAACTGATTGTGATTAAGGGGTCATTTTTAAAGAATTTGAAAAAAATTCGAACCTTAGCTTAAAGAGCAGGGTACTGACTAGGAGGCGAACCCCCTAATATACGTGTTAAAAATTTATGAATATAGAAGTTCGTTACGTAAGTTAATTCGTAAGTTACGTATATATATTACTAATAAAAACGTTCGTAAATAAAATTAAACAAGTTTCGAGAAAGCCATTTAACCAAATAAAAGTAAAATTAATATACAAATTTTGTTTTCATTGTTCATGTACGGTGAGCCAAAATCAAAACCTGCATTAATTCAAAAACGTTCAAAAATTAAATAAAAAAAAAAAGTTTTTTTAACTGAAAGTAAGGAACGACGTTAAAACTTAAAACGAACAGAAATTATTCCGTATATGAAGGGGGCTATCACCTCTTCAACGCCTCGCTCTTTACGCTAAAGTTTGACTTTCTCACAACTCTATTTTTTTAAACAATAAAAAAACTTTAGCGTAAAGAGCGAGGCGTTGAGGAGGGGAAAGCCCCCTTCATATACGGAATAATTTCTGTTTGTGTTTAGTTTTAACGTCGTTCCTTACTTTCAGTTAAAAAAACTTGTTTTTTTATTTAATTTTAACAAGGTTCGAAAGCTATAAGGAATTCAATGTTCAATCAAGTAAATACGGGCCAAAAAAATCACATGATGAGAAAACATATTCAATGAGCAACAACTCAAGGGCAACTTTAATGACATGGTACAAAACCAAAATCCCCAGAAAATAACATGTATATTCAGTAATCAGGCTAAAAAACAAATGTTATGTACCTGAGTGGTGGATCAATGGCTGTAGCCAAAGGCCTCCATATTTAAATATTCAAAGAACCTTGGCGGCAGTAAAGGAATTTTTAGTTTGATATGTTGCCAACGCAATTGACTTGATGAAATGTGTGGGGACCAAGGGCATTTCACCAAGCCCATCAAAAGTTACGCGCCTGAGAAAATTTGGCTGATTTTCGAAAAAAGGGAGAATGACCCCCTAAAAACTATAGAAACTTAATGAAAATCATACAATTATATTAAGGGTATCAGAGAACCCTACTGTAGAGGTTTCAAGCTCCTATCTACAAAATTGTAAAATTTTGCATTTTTTGCCAGAAGAAAGATCATGGATCACAAAATATTGATGTGAGCGTAAAACATGGTTACTATGAACAATTCTATTCACAACAACCGCTCTCTGATAATATCCATTTTCAAATTTATTCCAATGAAGACTACTTTATGGACATGTCTTCGACATTTATAGATTTACATGTGATAGTCAAGAAATCCAATAATACAATGCCAATTATTGCCGATGGAATATCCTATGCAAATTGTATATTGCATAATTTATTTTGACAAATCGGTGTCTATATAAATGGAACACTGGTGAGCACTAGCAACAATCTCTCAAATTATACGAGTTATATAGTCCATGCTGATGACGCCAAAGTCATACAAGGAATTGAGGGGCTAATCCAATGGATATGAATATATTACAGATACGAATAGTACAGATGCGCTTAGAAGTACTACAAATAGTGATTTACATCCAGTTGGGAAAATAAATCATGAGATATTTAATATACCCCAATAGCTACCACCAAATATTAAAGTGGATATAAAATTTACGCTTGCTCCATCCAATTTAATTTTACCAAAGGAACTTCCTGCCACTCCTGATGTAACACACTATCTCACCTCAGCAATCCTTCATGTACGAAAGCAACAGGTCATAAGTTCTGTTTCTTTGGCAGTGGAAAAACTGAGAGCTAATGGAAATAATATTAAACTACTTGTTCCTCAGACAATCACCAATCAATGTCATATTGCCACGGGCTCACACACCTTCATCGACTCATCAATTACCAATGATGAAACTCCATCTAAATTAGTATTGGCATTTGTAAACAGTGCTAGTGCAATAGGATCGTGGACAGGTGGCCCAAATAAATTTGAAATGCTCGGATATTCATCTCTTGTGTGTAAAGTAAATGGAATCCACTCTACAATCTATGTTTTGATAAATCCTATAGAACACTGTATAATTTTACAATGCAATCCGTAGATCGAGATTCACAACTATTCGAAAATGGTGTAACCGAAGAAATGTTTGCTAAAACGCCTGGTATCATTGTACTGGACTTGTTTGGCACTCAAGATATGAGTATAGTACGAACGGGGAGAGTTCGTTTAGAGTGCACATTTGCCGAGCCTTTAGCTGTGAGCTTTGCACTAGTCTCGTTAAACCAATTTTAAACCTATTTGGAAGTCATCCCTGAGGGCAGTGTTCTACAAAGACCTTGCACCATGAACACAAGTCAAATAATCAGCGCATTTAATATCGATCCACATATGTCCAAATACAAATACTATTCTATACCATTGGACTTCCTTGGAAAAATTCTAAGTGCAAACAATACCTTTATTATTGTTAATAGGAGTCCATCGAGTGTAAGGACAGATCATTGGCTGTGCATCTTTCAAACATTGAAGAATACAAAATTTTTTGATCCTCTTGGCCTACCATATACATTCTACACTCCATTCATCAACAACTATATTGAAAGCAGTTGGAAAACTATTATTGAAAAACAGAAGAGAGTGCAGGATCTAACAACTAAAACCTGTGGTTTTCACGCACTATTATATTTCGTTTTCAGATGTCGTGGTTATACTTACAAGCAGTTTCTCAACATTTACGTAAAGAATCCTCGCCTGAATAACTTTATGGTGGAAAATATATTTTCAGACCTGTATAATATTGATTTTAGTATCCTACGGGTAAAATGTTTCAAAAGTGTGCATAAATTTGTTTATTAATAAAAAATAATGTATATACACAACAGTGACTTTTTTCTACTCTTTAGATTCCTTCTTCTTCTAGTGTGTATAGGCAAGTCTCGAGAACAACTAATGATGGTAGATCATTCAAATTCACTGTATATCGATCTTGATTGGCTGCAAAGTTAGGATGACAGTTTCTACAAAGTAACGTAATTTCAATTTCATCATATTTCTTTGCCTATTCAAACGTACTATTTGCATTTACAATTCGGAATTCACATGTTACATCTTTTTAGTTTGAAACGACTCCATACATAGTGTTTTCAAACGGAGCAATACATTTTGTTGCAGCCAAACAAAATCAGTAAGTTTGTAGTCATAGCAGCCTGTGTCTTCACAACGATTACGTAGAAAGTAAATTGTCTTGTTACCCCAACAGTTGAAACGTAGTCCTGATTCTTCCTCCCAAAATAATATAAAACCCCGACGATACCAGTCTCTTAGAAATCAATTAGAATCTCGTTTAGGGTTCTTTTCTATCATACCAGGATATGTATTCTCCTACTGTTCATATTTATCATAGTGACAATTGGAGCATAGATTTCCTCAAGGGTGAGACTCACAAATATCTTCAATACAGGAATCACAGTTTTTAATTTGTACTGCATATTATTTATGTAATTTACATGGATTGCACAATTTACACTTTTCACTATACTCGTCAATAATCGTACAATTCTCATATGATGACCAGCTGCCAAGGGTATACATACATAGTGGGAATATATAGAAAATTTTTCCAGTGTTAACTCTCTCATAGTTAAAATGAAACTGATCCATGATCGATAAATTGAGAGGGAGAGAGAGGAGTAATTGGGTGACATCACAAAGCCTGTTTTAACAGAATCTTCTCTCTCTCATCTACATAGAATCTTAAATTTCTAATGGCAGTGTATTCAAAAGTAAATCCACGATATCATTTGGCTTTGTTTTAATTAATATATCAATAAATTGAGTAAATGCATTTGAATCACATCGTAAAAGTTGCATACATTAGTCCAATGATGGAGAATCATTTCTCATTATATCATTAAGTATTCTTTGAGAAAATATTTTCCTTTGAGGAGAAAACTCCACAAAGTCATCTTCTAGAATCAAACATTTTTCCATAATCACACGATTCATCATAATTCTCTCTTTCTCAAATTCATTCATTTTTCAATCGTAACACTCTCACAGCTGACTTTAGACTAACCAGGATTCCTTCTACTTCAAGAATATTCGCTAACCTACTTAAAAATCTAACAAGAAAAAAGAGAACATTTTAGATTTTGAAACATTTTTATTGTGTCTGTGTATAATTACAACAATAATATTTATATTACACATACAATTAATGATATAACTTATTCTCCTCAATATGTTTCACTATTGCATTTAAAGCAGCTTGTATGTATATGCACTTTATCAACTTTTGCTGCGAAGCATAATTGTTCCTCGAATTTAAATTTACTCAATAATGTCACTTATCTTGCCTACATGTCATCCAATTCAAGGCATAGTCGAGATCCTCTTGTGATTTCTACTGCTATATTTGGTACTCTTGTCTTTGTATCATTACTGCCGCTACCAGCTCCACTATCAACTTCTAATAGTATAAACATACCACCCATTATTGCAAATATATATATCTTGTCAAATAAAAACGAGTATAATCAAACTGTTCTCTCTCTGAATTCTATTCTCTTACTAATATGAATTATATTGAAAATCCTTCCTTATATTAGATCTGGTTGCTATGAGCGGTTGTTAGGGCCTCTTAGTTATTTTTAGTTCTCCAGATTTGGACTCCCGTTAGTAACTTTAGTATATTTTTCGTCATAGGTTATTATTAGATGTTCTGGCTGGACTCCAATTGTCTCCCATATTTGGTGTTCGTTTGTTAGTTAGAGAGCCATTACTACTCATATCTGGCTATTGGCTTCTTTTTACCATCAACTTTTGCATATTATATCCAATTTTTCTTCTTTTCTTTCAGATGAAAAAAAAATCATTTTCAATATATTCAAGGACTAGGAAATTACAAGAGGTATTTCTATTCAGTTGGAAAAACACATTATTCCAAATTGAATTGGTTTCCCATCGAAAGGGGCTCGCCGATACCGGAGGTACTGCAATACCGAGCCAACGCGTGCAGAGAGCGGGGCAAGCAGTGTTTCCACTTCGAAAATTTTCAAATCTTGTCCCGCCGGCCAAAAATCCTCAAAATTCTGGTCAGCAGAACCGAAAAATCCTGAAATTTTTCCTGGCGGGAAATAGCTGGAACCCTATATCTGGAAAACCCTGTTTCCTAGAGAAAATGCAATTTCTATTCAAATTTTAACACCTAACACCGTGTCAGTCTTGAAAAAAGAAGTAGTCTACCGTCAGCGGTTTTGGTCTCCCTTTTCGGACGTATTTTTTACAGCTAAATCCGATTTTTATTTTTCCCTTTCTGCAGTTTTGCTACAATTTATGGTAATTTTAAAGATTCTTGTTGCTTTGATTTTTTTAATGGAACTGTGAGGAAGAAAGAAATCTTATTTTCTACTAATTTCAATGTAAGCGGATTCAACATATGAATTTTGCGATTCTTCTGACAAAATCTTAATAAATTTGTTTTCAAATTATTTACTCTACATTGAAAATAATATGATTACAAACTGTATATGAGATACATTTTCCAGGTTCCATCAATAATTTAGCTATTCTTTAAAAAAACTTTTTTAATTATGATGCGGAAATTAAAGCTAATATAATTTTTTTTATAGGACAGGGATTATAAACATAATCATCAAATTCACTTAATTTGAATAATCTGGTGTAATTATTTGCAATTTTTGAAATCTGACTAGACTTGAAAGTGGTTAATCCACCTTCAAAAGTCAGATACCGAAATCAGTTAAAGCTGAGATATTTCATCATGAGTCCTTTACTATATGCCTTTTCCTCGTGATTCAGTCCAAAGAATATTGGTAATCGTTATCAGTTACACATAGATGAAACCACATCTATGGTAGTAGGGTGTATCTATGGAATTTGCCGACCGCCCTAGGACCATGCTATTTGCCAACCGCCACAAGACCATGCTATTTGCTTGAGGCTATACGAACTACGTTCTATAGAAGTCCTTGGACCCACTGAAATTTATCAAGTTGAATGAACTTTATCTAGGCCATCCCTTAGGGCACTTTTCACGTTTCAAAGAGATTTACTTGATGCCCTAGGAATTCCCATACTATTTGCTTGTTGCTCTACACCTTTTCAAAGAGAGTTAGAACTCCCTCACACAGTTTGACGTAGACATTTTTTTTAAAGTTGGCAAGGTATAATGTGGTCTAACATGTTTTGAGAGTATGGTCATAATTATATAACTCAATCAGACTGGTTATTGGGGTGTATGTGCGGGTGTCGCCACTTATTGATGCAAAAATGGCGCAAAAAAGGTTGCTATGCCACTTACTCGAAAGGGGAGAACCCCTTGTCGGCCCATATGTTAGTGAGATTTCCGCTCTTACCCCAACGGTTCTGCAAATATCGGGTTTGGTACTACCCAATTTACAGTATACCCTGTCCCAGGGTATGATAACGCGATCGAGTGGTCAAATGGCCACTTTCTAAAGCCAAATGTACCTGCCATGGGTTACGGCTAGAAAATCTCTACTCTCTCCTTGGAGGTAACAACCCTCCCTGTCAATGTAATAATGAGGGTACCTAGTAGCTCTACTCCTACCCTGCCAGGGTTACGGAAAATAGTACACAGCTTGTAGAAAATACCTTACTTGTATTCTTCCAAAAGGGTCACAAATACCACAAATATATATATATCCCCGACTGGGGTCAGAACCCAGACTAAAACATAATAATAATTTTTACTGCACTCTTTGTATGGGCGGACCATCAATTGTACCAGACAATCAGCGACGTCCTCATTCAAACCCAAATTTACCTCTTAGATTTATCTTTCAATGACTCCCAAACCAGGAAGTAAAAAAAAACTTGATTCACGGCTTAGTTATTGCAAAACCACTATCGCTTAGTAACGGGAGTTTAACCTGTCTTTTGAAATTATACTATAAGCAAATGTAATTAAAGAAACGAAAATAGGTCATTTATCTGAAAGGAAAAGAAACAGGGGTGGAACCCCAACACTGGTTTTTTTTTAAAGTTGGCAAGGTATAATGTGGTCCTACATGTTTTGGGAGTATCCACGAAATTATGTAACTCAACCAGAGTGTTTTTCGAGCCAACATCCATTTTTTATTCGTCCTTGAGACTTTCTATAAAATGTTCATACATTACAATTTAATTTTCATTATGTTTTAACATATCGTAGAAAGTACATTGAATATTATTAATTTTGAAACAATGGATACTTCAATTGTCAACGTGAGCATAGTTTACTGAATTTCTTAATTTATTTCCAAATAAAAATCATTTTACCAGTAAAGTCAAATTTCAGGGGCATATGCCCCCCCCCCCCCTCCAACAATACAAACCCAAAAATATGATGAGTATACTCGCTAGAAAACGCAAAGTACTTTTTTTTCTATTATGTAAACAAAAACCCCTCCTCCATTGCTCTGTTTACGAGCATAATTCTGTTGTTTTACTTATCTCGTTCAAAATGTCTCTTTTCCCAAATGTGTGTTTAAGATATTTCGTCTTTTTCCGGTCTATCTAAAGGCATCTGTGTCTTATCCTGTTAGCAAGAGTGACAATTTCCAAACAACCTTTTACATGTTCATTATCTGGAATTATTATTAATACCAAATGTTTAAGGACAGTGCCAATGATTTCCTTGAGAAATAGATTCTTGTTATGGTCAAATTAGGCGAGAGTAAAGCCTTTGAAATGCGATGCGTGATTGATGTTTGAACAATGTCGTCAATTTAAAATAGGGTCTAGCGTTATGGTATACTAATAAAATTGATATTAAAGTTGTTAATTAAAGAATAGTACACTTAAATCAGAATTGACTTTAGGGGGTAATTTATATCATGGGAAGATGTTTTTTTAAATCTCCCTTCCCCCCAAACTCAAAAATTTCAAAATTCTACATTAGAATTTTTTTAATTATTTCTAAAGCGCTAAGACATAGAGTGCTACAAATATCGGAATTGACTTTATAGGGCAAATTATATTATGGGAAGATGTTTTTGAAATCTCCCTTCCCTCCAAACTCAAATTTTCCCAAATTCTACATTAGAAGCCTTTTTAATTATTTCTAAAGCGCTAAGACATAGAGTGCTACAAATATCAGAATCGGGTTTATAGGGCAAATTATGTTATGGCAAGATGTTTTTTAAATCCCCCCCCCCAAACTCAAAATTTTCCAAAATTTTACTTTATAAGCCTTTTTAATTATTTCTAAAGCGCTAAGACATAGAGTGCTACAAATATCAGAATCGACTTTATAGGGCAAATTATATTATGGGAAGATGTTTTTGAAATCTCCCTTCCCTCCAAACTCAAATTTTCCAAAATTCTACATTAGAAGCCTCTTTAATTATTTCTAAAGCGCTAAGACATAGAGTGCTAAAAATATCAGAATCGACTGTATAGGACAAATCATTTTTTGGCACGATGCTTTTGAAATCCCCCCCCCCCAAACTCAAATTTTCCAAAATTTTATTTTAGAAACCTTTTTAATTAATTCTAAATTGCTAGGACACAGAGTGCTACAAATATAAGATTCGACTTTATAGGGCAAATTATATTATGGGAAGATGTTTTTTAAATCCTCCTTCCCCACAAACTCAAATTTTCCAAAATTTTACTTTAGAAGTCTTTTTAAATATTTCTAAAGTGCTAATAGTTATAGCACTACAAACATCAGAATAAACTTTAGAGGGCAATTTATCTGTAAAAAAGGGAAATCGTTTTTCCAAGCTAAATTTTTCTTCTTTTTTAAGGAGGAAAATTCCTACAATCACTCTCCTCCTCAAAAGAAGGCTAAGGCTAATGGCATTACTCCAATGCAACAAGTGGAGATAGGTAGCCCATCGGGGGCCACCCACATCCATTCCAGACCGGTGCTGCCTGCCCAAGACCCACCCGTGCCAACCCCTATGCAGCTGGGTGGAAAGCAGAAAAGAGAGTGGATGATTGCTCATAACGTTACTGCTCCACAAGATTGTGAAGTTACCCCCCATCAAACATTACTGAGCCCTTCACGACCAATGCAAGGTGGGAATGATGTGGCCCCTACTGTCCTCAACATGCAAGGTGCAAATCTAAATGTGAGTTTTCAAATATTATTTCTCGCTAATGATTCTTTTTGCCAATTCAATTTGAAGGACTGAGAATTGAACCGCTAGATATAATTCCAGATTCTAATTTGCATAATAAAGAATTGCGGGACTTAACAGTTTCAATTTTATCATTTACTCTGGAAAATCTTGAAAATAACAGACTACACATTGAAAATAGGCTATTTTTATGGCTATTTTTTATGGATGACTGGAGTTGTAGGAAAAAAAAGAGTCGATTTTTTTTTAATTATCTATTAAGACAGTTATTTAGTTTATTTTTTTTTTACCATAATTTATTGCTATTAGTCAAACGTTTCGATGTGTGTGTGCGTGTGTGTACATGTGTGTGTGTGTGTGCGCATGTGTGTGTGTGCGTAAACGTGTGTGTGAACAAGTGTGAGCGCATACGTGTGTGTGTGTGTGTGTGAGTGTGTGCGCATGTTTGCGTCTGTGTGTGTGTGAGCGGTGCATGCGCTGCTTATTTTTTCTGTCTACTCGATAATTCATTGACATAGTATAATGAATATTACAAATTCAATAACAACGTAATGATTTTCACTGTTTTGTTGTGTGTTTGTGTGTGTGTGTGTGTGTGTGTGAGCGGTGCATGTGCTGCTTATTTTTCTGTCTACTTGATAATTCATGGAGATAGTATAATGAATATTGCAAATTCAATAACAACGTAATGATTTTCACTATTTTGTTGTGTGTTTGTGTGTATGTTACTAACAAAATTTGTAATTTATTATGCATTTGTTCTGTAAATAATGCTATAAGCAAAAATTCGTAATTTATTATGCATTTGTTTGATAAATAAGAATCCAATTAAGAAAAAAAACGAAATTAAACGAGTAGATTTGTAGAAAAAGGAATCTGATCGCTATTTTTTATGGATGACTAGATTTGTAGGAAAACAAGAGTCAATTTTTTTTAATGAGCTATTAAGACCATTATTGAGTTGATTTTTTTTTCTGAGCTTTCTGTGGGAGACGGGGGTAAGTATTTATTTAAATAATTCTAGGAGGAGGAAGTGAGTTTTGTGGGGGGGGTATGGAAAAATGGTGCGTGTTAAATATTCAGGTAAACATACGACTAGAAATGAACATGATTTTTCAACTTTATGAAATAATGCTTATTTCACATAGAAAATAAAACCTTTTTTTCTATAGATTAATGAAATAGCAGCGCCATTGGGTCATAAAACATCAGCATTTACTGGACCAATTCTGGCACCACCAATGGAGCTCAGAGACGAACCTTCATTAGTTCTAGATAATATGGAGTGGCATAGAGGTTATCTTAATGATTGTTTTGGGGACATGGCTAGCCTAGACGATTTAACTTGTGATATTGACATGAAGGAGGATCCGGAGTGGGCAGATAGATTTATGCGTGAGCATTTAGGGGGTGTTACTAGTGCATCTGAACCGGGTCCTCATAAAGAAATCCCATCACAGGACAATACAGGGTGGCTTGATCAGGTGTCCCCAAACACCTTGGAATACGTACTAACAGAACTAGGGGACCTCATGCCATCGCCGTCCATCGCAATTGAACAGACTGAGGGTGGTGTTATTGACAATTCTATGTCACCCCCCCCATTTCGCTTAATGATATTCCTAGTGGTAGTAATAGTAGTAATAGCAGTAATACAACAACAACAACAACAACACAAGTATTCCTTCTTCCGAGATTTTTCTTCTTTCCAACTCTGCCTTGCACCACACAAAGGTCTACAGCGCCAAATTTGGTGATCCTCTTAACTCTCAAGTGTCAGTGGATATAATAACAGATCCCTCGACCATTAAACGTTAATATACTAATAATATTCGAATCATTCTTGAACAACAGATGGGGGTGTGGGGGGTGGGGGTTAGTTTAAAAGCATCAATAGCACTAAAAATATTTTTTTTAAATTGAAAATGTGAGTCGAGGCTGTATTCAAAATACTTGCACACAGAGATGTTGGCAATTCGCCCGCATTTGTCAAATTATGGAGGAGGTTTTTCTAAATTGGGCTAATAGTATTCAACGTACTGGGGAAAATTATAACGAGGGGGGTAGTGGATATGTGCTTTTATATATTTAATTTTTAATTGTTAACATCTGTTGGTTTAAAAAGGATTTTATTGTAAGACGTTGGCTTGGGGGAGGGGCGGCAATTGAATTAAAATATCACTCAGATTTAGAGGGGTGTCAGGGGATACAACGAATCTGTTTCGACGCGAGGCTACAGTGTTTCAAGTATGCATTTTAATTGCCGCATACAGACCTCTTCGAATAGATGCATCTAGGAAAAAGTTGGACGAATAGGCAGTTAATGGTAGGGAGGGTTCAAAGTTCCCCAAAGTAGATTTTAATTGTTTAAATGGTCAATTTCCCGTGACACTAAAAGGAATAGATATTTTTGAGTTGGCTAATGCATATTTGAAGATTGGTGTCACAGTGTTACAGTATGAAACCGAATTTGAGGAGGGCCAGCGTTCTGATAAGAGGGTTTTATTATTTCTAGTGCAGGCACCATTAATTGAATCAGTAAAATATTGGATATGGCTTTTATACGATAAGCCCACAACCTCCGACTCAATTTGTCTTTTTAATATGAGTGTCGACGTTAGAGTGTTTTTATGAAAGAGCAAAATATTTAGGGGTGTACGTTATTGGTGCTCAACATGTCTCTCCAGATATCAGATTTACTTTAAGTTAGCGCATGACATGAAACGCTTTAAACGTCAGAGACACCATGCTGTGGAGCCTGTAAGCAGTGGTAAAGCGATCTTACGTTTTCAAAATTTGCAAAACACACTCCTGCAGAGCAATAAGATCGCTTTAGACTGCGAAGTGAAACTGACACGTGTGCGATCCGTCAAATTCAAATCGTGTTAAAATACATGAAGCCAGTTAGGGGTCTCTTACCTTCACGTGAAACGATAGTTCAATTGCGCCACTAACGGACTGGGTTAATGTGATATGCTAGGCGAAAGCTAATACAGTAGGCAATTAGCATTGGTCAGTGGTCTAAATCAAAACGGAAATGGTCTAATCAATACAGTAACTGGTGCTTCTTTATATCTTTGTTGTACAAACTGAACAGCACTCTCACTACCAGAGGAAATAGTGGCCTTTAAAATCGTAAAATGTGTTGGGTTTGCAAGGGGGAATTTGATGATGGTGTTGGGAATGGGGAGAGGAGGAAGGTGATCGACCATGATCATTTGTGGCAGAAAATTACATCCGAGGAGGGGGGAGTAACTTTAGAGGGGTAGCACATCGGTC
Source organism: Artemia sp. Qi Xiang Cuo (assembly GCF_049724085.1). Classification (NCBI taxonomy): domain Eukaryota; kingdom Metazoa; phylum Arthropoda; class Branchiopoda; order Anostraca; family Artemiidae; genus Artemia; species Artemia sp. Qi Xiang Cuo. The sequence goes on from NC_142813.1 coordinate 54,556,928, forward strand.
ATGCAATTTAAACGTTAGACAACAATATTTTGTACCTGTTTTTAAACACAACTCCAATTACGACTTAAAGTTTGTTGTACCGGCATTGGCCCGCATTGCAAAGGGAGGAGTTGTAGATGACGCTTGGATAGATGGTTCATTTTCATATAATATCGTACCCAAATCATCGGATAAGTTACTGCTGCTAGAACTCAGGTGCAGAACAGTTAACAAGGGTAACACGTGCCTGAATAAAATCCGTATTTTAGACTCCTTCAGCTTCTTCCCCAAATCTTTAAGTCAATTAATTCAGGTGCAGAAAAATGATAATTTTGATAGCTTCCTCCTCCTCAAACAGCGCTTCCCCGATAATGAAATGTATGATTTATTAACATGTAATGGCATATATCTATATTATTATTACAACTATGGCTTGAGGCTAGATGAAGTGACACTACCGCCCATTGAAGCTTTTTACAATTCTCTTCCTGAGAGTAAGTAGACCACAAGCGACTACGAATTTGCTAAGAGGGTTTGGGCAAAGGGCGGATGTAAAAATGGGTGGGATTATTGTAAACTTTACTTGGCCAGTGACGTACTCACTCTTCTGGACATTATGTGCAAAAATACGGATAAAATCTATGGGGAATTTGGGTTGGATTTAGGTTATTATTTTTCCACTCCTCATTTGGTGATGGACTTGATACTTAAAATCAGCAAAGAAGAAATAGGTCTGATCGCCGATGTGGATCAGCATCTGTTTGTAGAGAGATCAATGGGTGTGGGTATGTTTTTCACGGGGATCGTATCATGAAAACTGATCCGTCCGGACAGCACACCGATGAAAAGTCGGACGCAGTTTTTTTGGATATGAATTCTCTTTACCCATCGGCAATGTCTCACTACTGTTTGCCGTGTGGCAATTATAAATGGCTTGACAATCCTTGTGCTTTGAATGTCCCCGACATTGCAAGTGTTGATGAGAATGGGGCACAGGGATGGTTTTTTGAAATTGACGATGAAATACCCATAGAAACCCATGACTTGATAAAAGACTTTGTTTTCCTGAGCAAATATAGGACGGTGGGTTGGGACTCTTTGAGTCCCTACAATTTATCTTTAGTAGAAGACGGGAGTTCGCACTGGGTACCTTCAAAACAAAAACTAATAGCCGATCTCAACCCAAAACAGAATATCGTTGTTCATCACGTGCTATTGAAATGGATGGTGTCCAATGGTTTCAAGGTCACAAAGATTCATAGAGCCCTCCAATTTGATCAAAAGCCTTACATGAAAACGTTTATTGACACCTTTGTCATTAAGCCTTCACAAGCGAAAACGAAAGATGAAAAAGAAGTCTATAAACTCATTTTGAACTCAGCTTTAGGTAAATGTGCGAGAGCGTACGAAACAGAAGTCGATGTGACATTGTAACCAATCCCAAAGATTGTGCTCGAATTATTGCGGATCCAAACTTCAGATCGTTCACAATCATAGACTTTGATATGGTGATCCTACACCGTAAGAAAATAAACATTGTTTTAAATAAAAATATTGCAGGGGGGAGTGCAATAACTGAAATATCCAAGAAACTCATGTTGTCATTTTATTATAATGTATGCAAGGTACAATGGCCGATTGAGGGACAAGTTCAAGTGTATTACGGGGATACTGATTCACTCCTCTTAAAAGTCAAAACTGAAAATCTATTGAATGATTTGGAAAAAAGCGAGTACATTAGCTCACAAATGGACTACACTAATTGGGACGAATCCCTCTACCCAGAGCTAGTGAAACGTCAGGCCCCAAATCAATTGTTAATGCTAAAATCTGAAACAGGTAGCGATCTAATATCCAATGGTGTGTTTCCCGGTCTGAAGGTATACTGTGTGGAAACGCAGGACAAGGATATCAGACAGGTTTGCAAGGGGGTACCTACACACTGTAAAAAATAATTTTGACATGAGTGTGTATAGAAACTGTGTGGAACGTCGTTTAGTCCCAAGAGCGAAACTCATGGCGATTCGCTCTTTACAATTTAAAAACTACACAGTTAGGGTTGAGATAAACGCCATGTCGGCCATATCAGACAGTCTATTCTCGTGTGTTGTGTGTTAACTAGCTACACCCCGTGATTGTTTTCATTTCAGCCAGTTCTGTTTTTGCATATTGAATAACGCAACTTGGTATAGAAAAATTAAACTAAATTCATTAACCAAAAAAAGTATAAATTGGGTGGGAGGTTTGGTTTGATAATGGAGTGTTTTTTAAATTCTGTCTTTTTCTTTGTCACAATCAATTCTTCAATGTGTGTGCAAGGCAGATCAATTTCCACTATTTAATGCCCCCGGCCCGAGCCCGCCGCAGTGGGCCCCCGCTTCCCGGCCCGTGGCGCTTCCTGCGGCGCTTCCCGGCCTGCCGCAGCGGCCGCCCCCCGGGAGAGACCCCATTTAAAATGCTGTAAATAAAAGTGATATTATTTTAAGTGCATTATTCTAATAAATGTTGTATTTTTTCTATAAATAAATAAAAAAAAAGTGTATTTATTTAAGTGTTTTTTCCAGTGCCTATGTAAATGTTGTATTTTTTATTATAAATAAATTTAAAAAAGTGTATTTTTTTTCATGTTTAATGTGCTTTCATGTTCAATGTAGTATTTTTTTAAGTGTTTTACTTTTTTATGCGTTTAATAAACGAATATATGATTCTTTATTCGTCTTCTTCTTCTCATTATTATTCTTGAACGTAGTAGTAGTAGGGAAATTATTTAGTCATTAGACAGCCATAGTCTACAGTTAGTTGTCTAGGTGAACTGTTCAAGGGAACATGTATCAATTTAAAACACCATTCAGATCGTTTCTGTGTGGGCCGTCAATGTCAGGCAAAACAACACTCTTAACTAAAATAATTAAAAATTGCGATAAAATGTTTGTAGAAAAGCCGAAAAAAATCTACTACTGTTACAGTATTTGGCAGGAATCATACGATAAAATAAAAGCAATTGCCTCGACGGGACTGGTGCAGATATAATTCATACAGGGACTTGATGTTTGCAGCATTATTGAACCAAACTCTTGGCTGATTATTGACGATCTGGCTGAATCTATTGAACATTTCCCAGGATATGCTACAACTGTTCACTATTCGCTCTCATCATGAACAGATTTCTGTTACTCTGGTTCTACACAATCTCTTTCATCAGAGCAAATATATGCGAACACTTGCATTGAACTGCACCTACTATCTATACTATATACTATCATCTACAGAGTTGTTCGTGATTCTAGCTCGCTAATAACTCTCAATAAACAAATCTATCCTGGCGCAACTAAATTTCTGCTCTCAGCATACAATCAGGCAACTAATAAACCCTACGGCTATATCTTATTGGATCTTAATCAAAATACACCCGAGGATCTGCGTGTAGTCACAGATATTTTTAACAATAAAATTTCAGTATATCTCCCCGTGAACACTAAAACGACCTATTAGTCGCTATTATGACACTGAAGAAACTACATTAAAATAGACATTTATTTTCAGTTCAAAGCACTTCAAAACCTGCGCTTAGGAAAGCCATGCTCAAACTTAGATTCAAAATGATTTCATTAATCTGATATCCGAACTGTGTTTAAATTTGATCGTGGGCCATGTTCAAATGCCAGCAGTATTTACGAAACAGTCAAATAAACATCGTTCCTTTGTATGGACATGTGCTTTTAAAAACAAAGGAAAGGATTTAAAAAAGACACGCCTTTTTACGGCGGAAGGTAGCCTTTTAACGCTTTTACTGAAAACACCTGCAGGACTCAAAGACCTCTTTCCATAGAGAGAGAATAGCAAAAACCTATAAATTACATCATATAGAACTCACTTTGTAACTCATAGAGCACTTTTAGAAGAAGCTGAGTAAGTTCACCGACAATTAGAATATTGAGGATGGTAAAACCTACTTTTACATAAAGATGCACTTCGCCGAGTTGAAGAACATAAACCCTATCGTGACGAAACCCAATGGTACTGATCACAAAAAAGGATAATCTCCTCAAGAGTCTGCGGCTGTACCAAAATTAAAGACGGATTAATCGTATTCAACTTTATTTAAATTTGGAAATATTAGGCCCCACTAATAGCGTGAAAAAAGTGCACGGCTCCTAGTATATCTCGTGGAAAGTGGCTAAGATCATATTCCAGCTGAGAGCAATGGGAAAGGGGACAAAATTCAGGGTAAGAACTCTAATCTATTTGATGTGATCTTAGATATGGTTACAAATCGCAAAGGACTATTATCACTTGTTGTTAATCTATACAACTTTATAAAAGTATTAAACTTCCTCAAAAGTCTTATTAGCAATAGACAAATTCTAAAAAAATTAAATTAACATGCTCTGTTATCATCATCAACAACAACACCATTAAAACAAGAGGAAGAAGAAGAAGATTTTAAATCAATCTAAGAAAATACTATCGCACCTAGAGGAAACTTGACGTTGACGGCAAATAAAAAGTGGAATTGTGTCATGTTATCATCACAATCCACAACTATTATACAAAAGAGTAGCGAGCGCTAAACAACATTCTTACATTCAAAATGTTTGAAGTCTGAAATGGGTTTTTCTAAATATTGCCGGGACGGGGAGTTTAAGTTCCCCCACCACTCTTTTAAAAGTCACAGGTGTTAAAACTAAAAGTATACATTACCATCTACAAAATGAATAAGGTTACAACCTGCATGGATATCATAGAATTTATTATAATTGGTGTAAAA
>NC_142813.1:54562174-54624219 GCF_049724085.1 Artemia sp. Qi Xiang Cuo
CTCACGTGGCTTAGGAATTTCGAAGTAGTGACTAGCAAAGGAGTATTATTCCCAATTTTAAAGTTGGTTAGCACCAGGGCCGTATCCGGGATTTTTCTTCAGGGGGGGGGGGATATTTTTTTGGTCGGCAGGGAGTACTTTTTCAGGAGAGGGGGGGCCAAACTTTAAAAAAATGCATTAAAAATTTGTTTAAGCGCATAAGCGCATTTTATTTGCTTATGCGTAATGTGCGTTTGTGTATACGTTTTTATGAATCGGGCAAACATTTCACGGGGGGTTCAACTCCCCCCCCCCCCCATCCCCCTGGATACGGCCTTAGGTTGTAAAAAGCTGTTGCACATATGTTTCTTTGAGAAATTGCTAATTATGTCTTCTAGAAAACTACTCTTTTAAACTAGCTACGATAACAGCAAAGTTCTCACGCCATTTTTAACCAGAGAATAATACTTCATTGGTATTTCAATATTTGATCTCAATCTAAATCCCCCTCCCCCTGCTACATTCTTTTAAACAAGTAATGCATATCAAGGAAGTGGAACATAAAATATCTAAAACTATGCAGTTCCATTTCTAATATTAACAGCTGTCATTTGTTTTTCAAGTGGACATATTAAGACTTAACACATCAGTCTTGAGTTACTGCACTTTGATGCCTGAATTAGCGTAGTTCATAGATTTTGCATATGAACAAAATAGAAAAATTTTGTGAACATTAGTTGTTATTTCAAATAGTATAGATTATTTCACTGAAACAAACCGTTCGTGGCCCTCGGCCCTGGTGAAACTTTAAAAAATTCAAGTTTGAAAACAATGAATTAAAAAGAATTTATGTTTGTGGTGATGCCAACAATTTTAAATTTTCAGACTTTGAAGCTACCAATGAAAAGTTCTTAGCTTAAAAAAAAAAATAGATAACTTTCGAAAAAGAAGAAAAGCCCAAATGACATGTGAGAAGCATAAGTTTCTGAATTTGAAAGCATAACTTTCAAATTCAGTACGTTTGAATACCTTTGAAGAGAGGTTCCAGCCATCTTTTTTAAAATAAGAATATGGTATGTTTTTTGACATGTATAAAAAGAACAAGTGTCCTCCCTCTATCATCTGCCCCTCTGAATGGAACTAATGATCATAAAAACTAAAACGGAATCAGTCAAACAGAGTTTAAGTTCTTGTTTGTTTTAATGTAATTGAAGAGATCAAGTTTTCCAGCCCTTTTATGGAAGATAATTCCACCTTTTCTAGAAATACAGAAAAATAAGTCAAAGCACTTTTGTTTGCGGAAGGGGGAAAGGTAGAGGTGCTTAAAGCTCAAAAGTGACTTTTTGTGGTGGATCTTGTGGTTAAAAGTGAAAGAACGAATAATTTCCCTTCTCGGGATTGGTCAATGATTTGTTAATGAGGAAAGATAGGGAGTGCGATGTAAAATACTATATTTATTTGCGTGCCTTCATACTTTTGAAGAAGGTATTTTTCTTTCAGATACCTTACCCTCCCCCACACCAAAAAAGTGGGAAAGGAGACAAGACCAAATCAACCTAAATACCTCTTTACACCTTGCATACACCCCAGCTTCATCTTTTTGAACGAAGCTCTAAAGAAAGTCGACGAGCTTTGTCTCCTTGGAATTCACTTCTCTCCAGATCTCTCTTGGAGCATCCACCATGATCGAGTGATAACCCCCTGCACAAAAAAGCTGGGGATAATCCTTCGCTGCAAAAAATTTCTATCCAATCATTCTCTTTATGACAAAACCAGAGCTGAAATGGACTGTTAACAAACCCCTTCTAAGAAATTATAACTCTGAAGTGATGGCTGCCAAAGTATCCTTAGAAAGAGACTTAAAATATATATTATATCGTATATTTTATTTTTAATCCACTAGTAATAAAATGTAAATAGCGAAGTGCAACATAGAGAAAAAGAAAGAAGGTACAAACTATGAAAAATACATACTAAGACAGTGGAAAGGAGGTATTTTATCTAATTTCTGAAAGTTTACTACTTAGCACGGCAACTTCACTAAATACACAATTTATACCGAATTTTACAGAATCTTCCCATTACAGTAACATGGAGGGAGAAAAAGAAAACATTATCAAAAATACTGAATACGTAAGGAAGAAATATTATTCTTAATTAACAGAACATAAAACCCAGACATATTTATAACAAAATGATCAAAAAAAAACTACTAATAATTCGCATAAAGTCTTGCGATTATATTTACCTCTGTTTATAACAATTTTCATTTATTAGTAAGAAACCAGCTGAGAACGGAGAAACCGTAAATTCTTAGTAATATTGATGCCATACCACCTAAAATCGCCACAGAGAAATGAAAATGCTTTGCATGCCGGAGGTGTTGAAGAAAAGTATAAATTTTGAATGATATAAGCTTTTTAAGGGACATATTTGTACTTTTAAGCTGACATTAAATCCATGCACTCTTAAAGATCTTTCCAACTAGAAACTACCGAAAATATTTTGTTACGCCATCGGCTCTTTTCATCAAATTAAATAAAAAACAAGTTTTTTTTAACTGAAGGTAAGGAACGACGTTAAAAATTAAAACGAACAGAAGTTATTTCGTGTATGAAAGGGGTTGTCCCCGCCTCAGCGCCTCGCTCTTTATGCTAAAGTTTGACCTTCTCACAACTCTATTTTTTTTTAAACAATAAAAAACTTTAGCGTAAAGAGCGAGGCGTTGAGGAGTGGACAGCCCATTTCATATACGGAATAATTTCTGTTAGTTTTAAGTTTTAACGTCGTTCCTTACTTTCAGTTAAAAAAAAACTTTTTTTTTTATTTAATTTTAAATAATGCTGGGAAATCCGGCGTCCCCTTCATAGCAATGTCCCTTCCCCCATGAAAACTTCCTTCATGGAAAGACCCTCCCACCATGGGCGTAGGGAGGGGGGAATGGGCAGCTGCCCCCCCCCCTAAACCTTCAAATTTACATTAGATATGGCTGAAAAAGCAGATGGTTTGGAAAAAGCAGTTGATAAAACTCCATCACACCATTGACTGCCCCCCCCTAGACAATATCTGCCCCACTAGACAATATTCTGCCTACGCCCTTGCCTCCCACATAACCTCCGAACCCCCCCTCCCACTACCAGAAAAAATCCCCCCTGAAAACGTCTGTATACTTCCCAATAAACAATACTATATGTTAACATTGGGTAAAGTTCATAACTTTCAGCCCTCCCCCTGGGAACTTCGGGGGATTAAGTCATCCTAAAAGACATACTTATAATATTTTCGAACATGCTGAACAAAATGGCTATCTCAAAATTTTGATCGGGTGACTTTGGGAAAAAAAGCGTGGGAGGGGGTCTAGTTGCCCTCAATTTTTTGGTCACTTAAAAAGGGCATTATAACTTTTAATTTGATATTCCAATGATCCCTCCCACGATGTTCTAGGAACAGTGGGTCGATAAGATCACCCCTGAGAAAAGAAACAAAAAAAAAACAAAAAAACAAATAAATACGCATCCGTGATCTTTCTTCTGGCAAAAAATGTAAAATTCCACATTTTTGTAGATAAGAGCTTGAAACCTCTACAGTATGGTTCTCTGATACCCTGAATCTGATAGCGTGATTTTCATTAAGGTTATATATCTCTTAAGGAGTCTTTTTGCCCGTTTATGAAAGTCCACCAAATTTTCTCAGGTGCGTAACTTTTGACAGGTCTAACTAAACTTGATGAAACGTACATATTTGACTTCAGCATTAAAATCTAATTCTTTTGATGTATCTATTGGTATCAAAATACCGTTTTCTAGAGTTTCGGTTACCATTGAGCCGGGTCGCTCCTTACTTACAGTTCGTTACCACGAACTGTTTGATCATAATATCCGCTTAAGATAATTTCTTAAACCACACTGGTGTGTCATAATATAAGAAAAGGAAACTATCAACCGCCTCTCTTCTTCAGCGAGGACAACCGCCTCTCTTCTTCAGCGCGAAACGAAATAATATATTCAAGGAACGTGCCGAAGAAAAAAAACAACAAAATAAACGCGGAAAGTCAATGTGAAAAGAACCAAAAAAAACAATGAAAAAAAAATTAAAAGATGAATAAAATTCAATAAAAGCCAAAAATTATAAGAATTAAAACCAAATACCTAACAACCACAAAAGCAAGTCATCCGCCAATATCCGTGATTTGTACAAAATCTGTAAAATTATAAATTGCCATCGACGGATACTAGCGACCAACTTATGCCTTGTTTTTTTATTCACTATTGTCATTTGACCTAAAAAAAAACCCATTTTTGATCGTTTCCTTTTCTTATAATATCCGCTTGAAACAGATATCTGAAATGTAATATCCCTTCTCCTTTTAGCAAATATTGTGCAATGTTGCAAGTTTTCTTAACAGTCCAAATTTTCGATAGCTTTTAGTGATGCTTTGATACAGCTTGTTTATTTTCAGCCAAAAAGTTGAACTTTGATATTTACATACTAAACGTCAATTAAGAATGATGATGATATTGCAAAGGGATAAATCATAATTTCTTAAATGGAACTTTGAAAAAAAATCACCAAAAAATTTTGCCTATTTTTTATGATGATTTTTCTTTTGTATGTTTTATTTTTGATTATTAATAAGCCTTTTTTTAAAAAATTATAATTTTTTTTATTACTTTTATAATTTAAATTAAAAAAATTGTTAGAAGATACATCCACTCACAGGACTTCTGTCTTTTATGTGGTTGTTTATTTTTTTTTTGTAAAATGTAGCTGCGTTTATTGTTGTAAACGGAGGGATTTTCGTTGTCTAATCTATCCAAATCCAGTTGCTCAACTTCCTATTGTTCGACGGCCATGATCATGAAATCACAATCACTGAGTCTACCATATCCCATTATCAATTGCAGATGGTCTTTCACACGTCCTAGTGCCGAGAAGAATCGCTCATTAGCTGCGTTTTTTTTCGAAGTTCCGTGTTTCATGGTTCATGTTCCAAGTTTCATGTTCTAACCCAAAAACGTAGTTTTTGTCGCTTTCGTGATCTCTGTCCATGTTCCTGGTTGAACGTCTAAAAACGCATTTTAGGAAAAGTGGCAAAATATTCAAAACTGTGGAAACATGTGGAAAAATTCTGAGCTTTTTACTTGCCTGTTTTCTTGTACAATTATGTTTCATCTTGGCCTCTATTCAAAAACACATATTCAGCAGGATCTATGTCCATTTTCTTCCCTTCCATCTTATCCTTTCTTTTGTCATCTACAGATAACTTTTTTCTATCTGGATAGGGACCAATCGAACACGCAACACGCACAAAGACCAAGTTCCAAGTTTGAGGAAACAGACAGTCGAACAGGCAACATGATGTTTCGTGTTTCGCAAAAAAACGAAGTTTTGTTAAAACATGCTGTTACGTGTTTTGTCGAAAACGCAAAAATGGCAAAACACGATTAAACCACGGAACCAACCACGCAAAAAAAAACGCCACTATTGCTAACAGCGTATAAAGTCAAAATAGCAACTAGCTTCATCAGTTTTAGCACTGCAGAAGAGAGAGAGTTGGGGGGTCGGAGAAGATCCAATTTTGATGTGTCACATTTTGAAACATGCATCTTTGCAAGAGAAAGCTGATATTCTAGGTCATAGTCATCATAAACAAAAATTACTTGATATTGACACATTACCCTTTCAACTTTCGTAAATTTGAGAAAATCTGAACTTGAAGGGTTGAAGGCAGACAAACCGTCGAGCATACGCATATTTTACATGAAACATCGATCCATCTCGCTCGAGCATTTTTTTTGTGGGGACTCTGGGGAGGATGTTTCTGGGAATGAACTTTCTAGGGGAAATCTTACACGGGGAAAATTTACCCGATTTCGTATACGAAATTTTTTATTTGTCGTAGTTTTTCATTGGTGACTTAATTTTCAGTGGTGTTGAAATTGTCTGTGAAATTTTTTCTGTAAAGGAAGGGGGCCCATTTCGCACGGGAAAACTCTCCATGGAGGAATTTTTCACGGGACGAGCTTTCCATAGGGAGGGGGGGAGAATTTCCAAGAAAGATTTCCAGAGAAGGGGGTATTTCCCGCATGATTTAAAAAAACGATCAGAAATTCAATAAAAAACAAGTCTAATTTCAAAATAAAGTAGATTAAGAAAAATATAAAAAATTTCAGGCGGAATTGTCCGCTAGAAATTTCCCTTGAGTAATTTTCAGTAATTCTCCAAGTAGGGGAAGGTATATATGAAAAACGATCGGAATAAATAAAAAAGATTTTTCAACTGAAATCAAGGAATAATTTTAAAACTTAAACAAACAGAAATTATTCCGTTTATGAGGGGCGTTACTCGCTCTTCAACACCTCACTCATTACGCAAAAGTTTGACTTTTTGTCCCAATTCTTTCAGAATGACTCTTAAAATACAAGGGCCGTTTAATTAGAATAAGATTTTTTTTTAATAATTAAAAACGCTAGCGTGAAGAGCGCTGTTTTGAAAAGGGAACAGCTCCCTCACAGGCGGAGTAATTGCTGTTCGTTTTAATTGTTAATGTTGTTCCTAACTTCCAGTAAAAAAAAACGTGTTCTTTAATATATGAAGGAGCTACAGTGAAATTTTGACAGAATTCATCCGAAATATTCTTTTTGAAGATTTCAGTGCTCCCAAATAAAATTGTCTGATCTTCCACTGACTAGATCATTCTGCAATTATCGGGTATGCATACAAAAGTTTATTCAGGGGGATCCGTATTTCAAAACAAAAAAGACAAATAATATGAAAAATACCGAAAAATAAAAACAAAATGGAGGTTCTGGAAATTGGTTGGTGTGAAAGTTACTTTCAGTTATTAGATAATATATATTTTTATTATTAACTATTTCACTAACAGTATTGATAACATTTTTAGCGAAGAGACTGAACTACCCAAATATTGAAAAAAGGGCCCAAAAATGCATGTAAAAAACTAATTCTACTAATCACCCCCCATTCCTAAACTGTGAATTAGATCCTTCTCGAAGTTTATTGTATTTGTGCTAGGCGTTTATCCCCCCCAGAAAATCCCCCACCCCGTGTAAAATACCCCCCAAAAAATTTCCGGGGTTGGGCAAACACCTGCCACCGTTTATGTGGCCCTGGAAAAATTTCAATTAGATGAAACCTTAACTTATCAACAATATTGATTATCAAATTATTTGACCATCATTTTGAAGTTAATCATGATTGAGCAGTTTTCAGTGACAATTGGGAAAATAATTTGTTCTGTAAAATTTGGAAAAGTTTTGTAGAATTTAGGCTTCCCTTGTATAAACACAAACAGTTAGCTTCAATATTAGCACACAATTTGCGGCAGAGAAGAGCCTAAAGTGTGCTTAATATACAGCAAATTCTTACAAACTAAAAATGTTAAGTAAGCGTTTTGCTGAGTTTCCTGGTCCCTAGACCCCGAAGCCGCGCCGAAAAGTCGGCGGCGCGCCACCGAAAAAAAAACGGCGGCGCGCCGCCGAGTTTGCATCAGCGCGCTGACGCAAACGCGCGGTTTGTGTAGACAGCATTGTCGTAGAAACTTCAAAAAGGGCTCATTCGATTGGAAATTGAAAAGGATTTTACCCTTTTTAATATTAAGAAGTGATTGGATGGCAACTAACCCTCGTCTGACACTCACCTTTTCTCAAAGCACATCCAGTCAAAATTTCGGGATAGTAATTTTCTTAACATTAGTTGAAATTTCTGGAAACTAGGTGTTTGAGGATGAGAACCCCCCCCCCTCTCAACCCCCCCCCCCTCTCAGCTCAGTCACTAATACGCCGCCGTTTTATTTGTTTTTTTTTCTCTCTTTTTTGGTTATCGATATCGACCTCCGGGCTTCAACCGTCATCCCGGCTAATCTGTTTCTTAAAAATAAATACTGTCATCTCTGGCTCGCCATGTATATCGGTTCGTAAGAAGGAGAAGAAGAAATTTTTCTTGAAACAAAAATTCTACCATCCACTTTAAAATTCTGTTCATTTTTCTTTCTGATTTTTCGGATTAAAAGAGGTAGGTAAAATAGCATTAGGCAATTCAGGTTTTTGTCATAGGCAGCGCAATCGAGATTTCTAATTAAACAACAATTTTGGCACAATGTATTTTTTTTTTTTTTTTTTTTTTTTTTTTTCCATACCAGGGCACTTAGTATCGAAGGAGTTGTCGTAGAAACTTAGAAATGGGCTCATTCGATTGGAGATTGGAATGGCTAGTGCCCTTTTTAATAGTCGAAAGTGATTAGAAGGCAGCTAACACCCCTTCCACGCCCACCATTTCCCCAAGCATACCAAATCAAAATTTTAAGATAGCCATTTTGTTCAGAGTAACTGATTTCCAGAGAGAAAATATGTTTTTTGAGGAGGTTACTCCCCCACAACCCTTCGGGCAAGGGTTTTGTAGTTATGCCCTGGGGGTATACAAGAACGATGTTGGCACAATGTATTATTTATTATTTTTTCCTTTGTACCAGGGCACTTCATATCAAAGAAGTTGTCGTAGAAACTTTGAAAAGGGCTCATTCAATTAGAGATTGGAGTGGCTTATGCCCTTTTTAATAGTCGAAAATGATTGGAAGCCACCTAACACCCCCTCCACGCCCACCATTTACCGAAACACATCCAATCAAAATTTTGAGATAGCCATTTTGTTGAAAGTAGTTGAAAGTTCTGGAAATTAGGTCTTAGAGGATGACAACCACCCTCACAGCCCTTAGGGGAAGGGTTGTTAGTTATGCCCTGGGGGCATATACGGTGTTTATAGAAAGCGTTGTCGTAGAAACTCAAAAAGGGATCATTCGTTTGGAAATCGAAAAACCTAGTGCCCATTTTAATAATCGAAAGTGATTGGAAGGCTTGACATTTTTATAATAGAGATCGATGTGGGTATAATGTATCATTCTTTTGTTGTTGTTTTTGTTTAGACCTAGGCATCGTATTTCAATGTATATATTTCTAGAAAATTAAAAAATGCTCATTCAATTGAAAACATAAAGGGATGCTGCCCTTTTTAATAGTTAAAAAGTATGAGTGGGCAACCTACCTACTATCCACGTTCCCCTACCGAAGTACCTATTATCTTTAAAAATTAAATGTTGCCTTAAGATTAAATCAAAATGCACTGTGTTTATGCTAATTCCCAATAAAGCATCTCAGCAGTATCCCAAGAACTACTGAGGGTATTATGTTCAAACTTTCAGGGCTTCTTCTACTCTTAAAATTTGACCAAATCAAAATAGAGTAAGTGTATCCAAGCTATCAAAGAAAGTAAACAAAATTTTTTTGCGAATGTTATTAAGTTTTCCATTTCAGATCAACTAGAGGAGGTATGAAACTAAATTAAACACTACTATATGTGTCCAGATTTTTAAAAGGGTCTATGTTGTTAAATTTTGCTGAAAATTGTTTTCCAGCATACAAATAGCAGGCCAAACTATAAATTCTTAAAAAAAAACGAAAAGATTTAAAGTAATATTTTCTTTTTCCCTGAAAAGACTATGTCAATATAAAACAAACAGAAATTAATTAAAAAAACTGTTTCCAAAAAATAAGTTTTTTCAAAGAAAAGTAAACAACTCCATTAAACAGAAAATGAGCAAAATTAAAATCAAATAATCTTCCAAGCGTGAAACTACCACAAATCAGCATCGATATATAAATGAAACCCAAAACGAACAGAAAATACAATAAATAACCGAGTCAAACTCAAAACGAGCAGATATTAACATAAGTTGGGCTCAAAACCCCAATGCCTTCCCAAGGCCAGAACATAATTTGTACTTTACTGAAAACAATACAAATGAATCTGCATTGTCAGTTTAATATACATATACTGATATTTAGTAATCAAACTCTTAATACTATTTGATTTATTAAAGTTATAAAAGTAAAAACATTTATATTTTTTCAGTAAAGTGAAAATTATGTTCTGGCCTTGGGAAGGCATAAGGGTTTTGAGCCCAACTTATGTTAATTTCTGCTCGTTTTGAGTTTGACTCAGTTATTTATTGTTATTTTTGTTCGTTTTGGGTTTCATTTATTTATCGATGCTGATTTGCCGTAGTTTCCCGCTTGGTAGATTATCTAGAGCTAGTATAGAAATATATCTATAGAAATGAATTACTTTTTTTGCACAGTGAGCAGAGTACACTGAAGTTGAAGTAGCCTTAAACTTTGAGTTGAAACGTTATAACTTGACCACTTCTTTCAGAAAAGAGTTTCGGAGGGTTATTCCGTGTTGATAAGAAAAGAGGGTAAAGGTGCAGTTTAGTTCTTCCTGTAGTGTAGGGGCGCAGGAGCCCTATGGTGAAGGTGCAGGTTTGTTCTCCCTTATAAAACAACTTATTTCAGCAAATACAAAGAAGAAGCCCATTTGCGGCATTCTGTGGGACCCCAAGGTCCAATACTAGTATCAGATCCCACGAGTGGCAGTTTACGCTCGACAAGTTCTGGCTGTACCGGCCACAAGTGCCCCAGTAAACGGCTTTTTAGCACGACAGGACTGATAGTGACTGCAAAAAGATCAATGGCTCCAGGCAGAGTGAACAAACTCACTTTTGTTACATCAATTGTAACTGAAGTGATGTAACCGCTGATTTAAAATTGTTGGTGTTGTTAAGCCATGGTATCTGATTTGTCTACAGTGTTTTTTCGATGTTGTTATTTGTTTTTGTTTTTTCACTTCCTTTTCGTATGCATTTGATGAACAGGAGATGTTCGAACTTCAAACTTTGAAAGTTATACACACATTAACCCAAATTATTAACAAGAAGGAAATGACTAAAAACGGGATTTTATAGGAACAATGCGATGTTAAACAGAAACACGACATAGGTTTCCCTGGGTCTAGTGGCTAAAAATGAGAATTCTACTTGGTCTGATCGACGGTGAACATAAACACTTTCCACACGGCCCAACAAATTCCTGTTTTGTCATATGGTTCTTGTATATTTTTAGCCAACCATTTAAAAATCCTTACTAAAATCAAAGTTGAACGTGTTTGGTGAAGTTGAATTTTTATTATTATTTTTAATCAGAAAAATCGGCGCGCCGTGGCGCGCCGCCGGTCTAAAATCGGCAGCGCAGCGCCAAAAAAAAAGTATCGGCGGCGCGCTACTGCCGATACTGAATCACACATTCGCCGCTATCATTTCGGCGTGGTGCGGCTTCGGGGACTACTGGTCCCACTCTGGACGCAATGTCAAGTTTACAAATGGACTGTGGGTTTGCGAAAGGCGCAAAAATTCGACGCATCTTTTAACGATTCAAGGATTTCTACATTTTGGCAAACTGTTTGAAAAAAGCTGGACGTGTCAAATTAATCATCAACAAAACATCTTGTCCAAGCTTTCTTTTAAACCTTAAATAACTGAAGTGAGATAGAGCGAAATATGCAACTAGCTATTCTTGGAGCAACAGGGCAAACTGGGCTTGAACTTGTTAAGCTAGCTCTCCAATCAAACCACAATGTTGTTGCTGTTGTGAGGGATCCTCAAAAAATGAAAATTCAAGATGATAATCTGAAGGTATGTGGTATAGTTCAAATTGCCAAAATTCTAAACAAGCTACTTTTTACTATCTTGGAAAGGGGCTAGATTAGGAAAATAAAACTTTCAAGGATAGATCTACAGACTAAAGCTGGTAAATTTGCAGTAGGCCATCTAATTTAGCTAGGATAAAAGTGAAAACATCATTTGATGGTTTTTTTATGCTCTTTCATAATTAAAGAATTGCTTCTGTTGCTAGCTACATCTTGAGCCCTTAAAGGGGCCCCAAATGTATTTCATTTTTTGTAACCACACAAAGAAGCTTCAACACTAGTTAGCCTAAGTTATTGAAAAGTGGTTAAAAACAGATCACTAGTTTATAAATAAGTTCTTAAAGAGTGATTTATTTCAAAAATGCTTATTTATAACCAATCATGGGCACTGTGTCTGTTTTCTGTTCTGTTTTTAAAGTACCTGTTTCTGTTCTTACAAGAAATAAAACAGAAACAGATAACCTGGGTCAATATATACCAAATCATATTATTGAGTTAGGACTAAAGTGAATACGCCATTTGATGCCTTTTTTTATGCTGATTACGAATATAATAAGCATTTCTATCAGAAATGAATTTCAGCCCCCCCTCTATATATGCCAATTCCGGGTTTGGGTTGTTTGGGTTAGGTATCGCCTTTATAGGGGGGGGCTGAAATTAATTTACGATAGAAATGCGCTTTACATTTTTAATAAGCATAAAAAAGGCATCAAATGGTGTATTCACTTTATTTGAAACTCAATAATATGATTTGGTATATATTGACCATAACCTGTTTTTTATTTACCTGTTATGTTTCTGTTTTTGTAATAATTATTTCGCCCTGTTTCTTTGTTTTTTCTAACTGTTTTTCTTCTGTTCTTGATTTTACTTTATTGATTTGAGAATGAGATAAGCTATTAAGAAATTTTGAACTTACAAAATACTATTTTAAATCATAATATGAAATTTTGAAGAAGCTTGGGTATGCCCTATACAGTTTTTGGGTAAATCTTTGCTGTGCAGCACAATAAATTAAAAAAAATTGTCACTAAGTAGTATATTATTTCTTGTATCTGTCTCTCAAATTCCTATTATAGACAAGTAAATTCCCATAAAAATTAATATTGTGCTGCAAATTGTCTTTAGATTTTAGGAAACCGTAGTTAGGAGCTGTCATTTTGATTTTATTTGCCAACAGGTTTTCTTGGCACATTGTGCAAACAAAACTGCTCAAGGGGAAATTAGCCCCTTTCCCCCCAATTGTGCCATTGAGGTGAAAGAGGTCAGATGTCTTGCTAGAGGTGCAATTTTCAAAATGGTAGGCTACTGGAAGGTGCTTCTAATTTTGTGAAAAATCCTAAAATCAACCTTTGTTTTAAGACAAGTATGATGTCATTTTCTCATTACAACTTGGATGTTCCAAGACGTCTCTCTAGGTACCCTGCAGAAAAAAGGAAGCAAAGAAAGTATTAAGTGCAACTTCTGAAGACCATCTCTAAGGGCTAAGGGAATCTCTGCCATGACATTTATATACTATGTTAAAAGGAAGCACACAATTGATATGCACAAAGATAAAGTATATGTGGCTGGTGCAGCAAATAACAAACCCAAACCAACTAAAAAGAATATCAAGTCAGGCTGCTTCCCTTGAGAAAGCTCCAGATAGTAAAGCAAGAGACACAGAGGACAATGGATCAGGGAAGTCTGGAATAAGAAGAGCAGAGATACAATGGTTCTTTATTTCCAATCAATCCAAACAAGCTGGTATGTGGATGCTTTGCTTTGAAACCCTGTTTAAAGGCAAATTGCCACTTTCTGTGTTTGATAAGCCAAATATGAAACAGCTTAATTAAAAAAAACAGGGGGCTTGAAAGCACCATTTGGGGAACTGTCCATTGTCACATAAGTTTTTCTACCAGAAAAAAAAAGAAGTTCAGAAGGCTACTTTAAGATCTGCCACTCAGACTAGCTTGACTTTTCACTCATGGTCTGCAAAAGGATCTGGCTTTATAGGTATCACTGCCTTTTACCACATGAAGATGAAAAATGAGCAGAGGTTGCACCACTATCTTTCACATTTCAAGAGACATAATCATTCTCATACAAATACTAACATCCTTTCAGCAATTCAAATTGCAATCAGGAAGTTTTCAATGACAAATAAGATATTCTGCATTGTGACTGATTCTGGGAACAATGTCACCAAAGCCTGTAGGATATGAGCCCTTTCCTGAACTTCATGATTTTAACATTGTCTTCATTCATCTGTTGCATGCATTCTTGGATTTTGGTCCACTGGAAGCTTAGCCTATGATATCCCCAAAGGAGATTGCTTGGAATCCTTTGATGAAGTTGAAGATGTTGATCCAACTGGTGAAAATGATTCAGATGGTCTTTCTATTCCTTGTTCTGAAAACTTCGAAAATGAAGATATGTTTGCTGAAGAATCTGAATAAACTGATGCAGTGTCTAAGGAAGAGGGCGGTGAAAGTAATGGAGAAGAAGAGTGGGGAGCTGGGAGTCCGTCAAAAAGCAAGGTTGCAGCACATGCTATCCAAAGACATTTTACACTTGCTCAAACATTGGTAGTTGAGGTTGTCACTACCCCTTTTCCTTTGGGAATGGACCATGAAAACATGCCTAAATATTCAAAATCATGCCCACTTTGTATTCTTAAACAAAAGTTTGAAGTAGTAACACTTACTATAATTTGTTCTATATTTGCATCCCTTTGAAAACCTATTTAAGAGAAGAGAATGCTTAAAGAAAGTATTGTATAGCAAATGGTCTAAGTTTCTTTGAAATTCAGAATTTGAGGAATTTCATTTTACTCATTTACTTAAGAATGAATTTGGTGGAGGGCCTAGAACATTATTTTCTAGTGCAAAGCACTGTAAAAATATGCAAAGTACCCTTAAACCATGAATTTTCCTTTTGATTTGTCTCTCACACAATTTGCTAGGAAATAATTAATATTAAAAAGTTGTTTTAAGCTGCAAGGCAACAAAAATTTTTGACTTGGCAGTAAGAAGTGTCATTTTCCTGTGCACTTGTCTTCTTTCATACATTGTTTCAGATGGTTTCCAAACATCAGGATGGGGAAAGAGGAAAGCATTGTCTGGAGGGGGAGACTGTCAACTGTATGCTCTGCTTAAACACTAATGACTTTGAGCTGACTGCACAATTTGACAAAGAAAATTATTTTATTTTCAAAATGTCTCAAATAACTAGTATGCATTTATCCATAAGTAAAGAATGATGTGGGCACAATGTGTTTTTTTTTTTCTCCATACCCAGGCACTTTGTATCAAAGGAGTCGTGATAGAAACTTCGGAAAGGGCTCATTCGATTAGAAATTAGAGTGGCTAGTGCCCTTTTTAATAGGTGAAAGTGATTGGAAGGCAACTAGCCCCCCCCACGCCCATGATTTCCCCATACACATCCAATCTAAATTTTGAGATAGCCATTTTGTTCAGTACAGTTGATTTCCAGAGAAAATATGTTTTTGAGGAGGACACTCCCCCACAACCCCAAGGGCAAGGGTTTTACCTTATGCCCTGGTCGCATATAATGTTTTTATAGAAGGCATTGTTGTAAAAACTTCAAAACAGGCTCATTCGATTGGAAATTCAAAGGGCTAGTACCCTTTTAATAGTCAAAAGTGATTGGAGGGCAACCAGCCCCCCACGCCCATCATTCCCCCAAACACATCCAATCAAAATTTTAAGATAGCCATTTTGTTCAGCATAGTTGATTTCCAGATGGAAAATATGTTTTTAAGGAGGACACTCCCCCACAACCCTCAGGGCAAGGGTTTTAAGTTATGCCCTAGGGGCATATAAGGTTTTTATAGAAATTGATGTCATAAAAACTTCAAAACAGGCTCATTTGATTGGAAATTCAAAGGGCTAGTACCATTTTTAATAGTTAAAAGTGATTGGGAGGGCAACTAGCCCCTTCCATGCCCATCATTCCCCCAAACACATCCAATCAAAATTTTCAGACAGCCATTTTGTTCAGCATAGTTGATTTCCAGATAGAAAATATGTTTTTGAGGAGGACACTCCCCAACAACCCTCAGGGCAAGGGTTTTAAGTTATGCCCTGGGGGCATATAAGATTTTTATAGAAGGAATTGTTGTAAAGGCTTCAAAACAGGCTCATTTGATTGGAAATTCAAAGGGCTAGTACCCTTTTTAATAGTTAAAAGTGATTGGAGGGCAACTAGCCCCTTCCACGCCCATCATTCCCCCAAACACATCCAATCAAAATTTTCAGACAGGCATTTTGTTCAGCATAGTTGATTTCCAGATAGAAAATATGTTTTTGAGGAGGACACTCCCTTACAACCCTCAGGGCAAGGGTTTTAAGTTATGCCCTGGGGGCATATAAAGGTTTTTATAGAAGGCATTGTCGTAGTAACTTCAAAACAGGATCAATCGATTGGAAATTAAAAGGGCTAGTTCCTTTTTTAATAGTCGAAAGTGATTGGAGGGCAACTAGCCCCCCCCACACCCATTAGTTCCCCAAACACATCCCATTAAAATTTTGAGATAGCCTTTTGTTCAGCGTAGTTGATTTCCAGATAGAAAATACGTTTTTGAGGAGGACACTCCCCCACAACCCTCAGGGCAAGGATTTTAAGTTATGCCGTGGGAGCATATAAGGTTTTTAAAGAAGGCGTTGTTGTAGAAACTTCTAAAAAAGCTCATTAGATTGGAAGTTCAAAGAGCTAGTGCCCTTTTTAATAGTCAAAGTGGTTGGATGGCAAACAGCCCTCCCCCCCCCATGCCCATCATTGATGTTTCACAAGTTTTTTCCCACTAAAGTTGTAGTGGTAAGTGAGTCCGATAAGCCATGGATCACAAGCGACCTCAAACAAATGATCAAGATGAGGTGCAAGCTGCACAGTTCTGGAAAAATAGCTGTGGCGGCAATCGTGGCCGGCAATCGTTTCAAGCGAAGAAATTATGTTCAGGAAAAGGTAGTACCCCTTCTCCAAAGTAGCAGTCGGAAGTGGCATTCCACAGTGAAACAAATGACTGGCAAGTCAGTTAACAGTGAGCTAAAAATACCCAAGCCTGATGGATCTCAAATGAGCGCTTCAGATGTAAACGAGTTCTTTGCTGGCATTTGTACCACCTACCCCTCAATTACAGAGGCCGAACTGGTTGATCTCTTATTCGATTGTGAAACTGACAAAATAAAACAGTTTACCGAATTTGCTGTTTTTAAAGAACTTAAAAAACTAAAACCGAATTGCTCTTCCTACCCTGGTGAGTTGCCGGTCAAACTTATTCGCGAATATGCCTTGTTTTTAGCCAAACCATTGGCATTGATCATCAATCAGTGCTTCAGTGAACAAACCTTTCCCGATGCTTGGAAGCGAGCCTATGTTCGCATAATACCCAAAGTTAAAGGACCTAAGACATGTGATCAGTTAAGACCTATTTCGATCACACTGAACTTTGCTAAAGTTGCAGAATCTTTCATATATCGTGAACTTCTCACGGACATTTCACCGTCACTTGACCCCTTCCAGTATGGTTGAAGGGATGCAGCACGTCTGTTTATTTAGTACGGCTTTATCACCTAGTAGTTGAATGGTTGGAGTTTGGAAGCTCGTTTGTAGATTTTTTTCTGGTAGACTACCGAAAGGCATTTGATTTGATTAAGCACCCTCTTGCCGCCCAGAATCTCAAGTCAATGGGTGCCCGTGAGCACATCCTCCAATTAGTAATTGATTTCTTACGTCACAGGTATCAAAAAGTGTACGCCCTTTTCCCCGGTGATATTGAATCGGAATGGGTGGAAATTACATGTGGCGCCCCACAAGGTACCAAATTAGCAGCTCTTCTTTTCCTGGCTGTTATCAACTATGTACTTTCTGACTTTGACGATCGTTTTAAATTCGTCGATGATTTGTCTGCGCTTCTTAAATACCACGTAAAGGATTCGCAAGCTGTAGCCCAGTTCGACCCAAATTTTTTCGATCAGTTTAAATCACAGTGTACTGCGAACAGTCTTCAAATTAATGAGAATAAATAAAAGGTTTTGAGGTTCAACCCACTTAAACGCAATTTTACCTGCCCCGCGACTTTGTTCACTTCTGCTTTGTGTGCGACTATCTTGGGCGTCACCTTTAGTGTGGACTGTTCGTTCTCTATTCATGTACAAGAGCTGGTTAAGAAGGGACATTATGCTATGCGGACACTGGTGGCGATGCGCCACCTAGGTTTTCCAGTGTATCAGCTGAAAATCGCGTACCTCACTTTTATTCGACCACTCCTTGAATATGCGTGTCCCGTCTGGGGCCCACAAGTTCATCACATAGATTACTTAAGTGATGATTTGGAGGGGATCCAGAAACGAGCTGTAAAGATCATTATTTGCGACAAATATGTAGATTACAGCTCCACTCTGAAGTCACTTGAAATACCAAGCCTTCGCGATCGCCGTTTTCAGCTGATGATTCGTTTTGGCCAGTTTTTATTGTCTAGTCCTGTACATAGGACAATATTACCACCTGAAATGCCTGTCCACGCAAATACCAGAAGCAAAAGCAAACTTATGCCCGTCTCGTGCCGCACAAACAGACTTAGTAACTCCTTTGTTCCTTTTTTTACAAGTGCTTTTAATAAAATGTAGAGAAGTGTTTTTATGTAAAAAAGTTTTCATGTAAAAAACAGCACCTTTTAGTGCATTTTTTTTAATGTGTCTATGACAGCTGTTTTTCATTAAAATGATTCTATGATTCAAACACATCCAATAAAAATTTGTAGATATTCATTTTGTTCAACATATTTTTTTTCCTGGTAGAATTAATAATTTGGAGGAGGTCAATGCTCCGAAACCCGCAAGGTAAGGAGTATCAGTTATGACCTTGGAGCAGATGGGATTTTTAGTTAGATCATTGTCGTTAAGACTAGGAAGATGGATCATACAGTTTGAAAATCAAACGGATAGTACCCTTTTTCTGTAAAGTGCAAATTTTGTTCTGGCCTTGGGAAGGCATAGGGGTTTTGTGCCCAACTTGTGTTAATTTCTGCTCGTTTTGAGTTTGACTTGGTTAATTATTGTAATTTCTGTTTGTTTTGGGTTTCATTTATTTATTGATGCTGGTTTGTGGTAGTTTCACGCTTGGTAGATTATTTGATTTTATTTTTGCTAATTTCTTGTTTAATGGAGTTCTTTACTTTTCTTTGAAAAACTTATTGGGGATGTAGGTAGGTCTTCATTGCCAGTATAGTTTTTAGTTCATCCTTGGTAGATGGGGCTCTCATTTCTTTCAGTGCACAGCCTTTTTGTGGGTCTGGGTGGATGCCACCTTTTGATATTATGTGTCCAAAGTATGGTATGCTATTGCACCCAAATACACATTTTTTCCAGTTGAATTTGACAGTCCTTTCACGTGCTCTGATTAGTGCACTACAAATATTTGTGTTGTGCTCCTCTATGGTTTTCCCCAGATATAACGATGTCATCAACTATGACAGAAAAACCCTTGATGCCTTCAAATGCCTCTTCCATGCAGCATTGAAATTCATCCTGCACTGAAATCAACCAAAACGGCATGCGTTTGAACATGAATTGGCTGTATGGAGTGTTAAATGCTGTTAATTGAGATGATTTGTTGTCAAGTACAAGATTACGGGCGTCCAGCTTAGTGAAAAATTTGGCACTTTAGTGTTTTAGTATTGCTTTGTCAAATGTGGGCATTGGGTGGTGGGTTTTTTGATGGCCTTGTTCAGATCCTATGGTTCAATGCAGACCCAGAGGCTTTTTTCAGGCTTTTCGACCAAAACTGCAGCATTTACCCAATCTGTGGGGTGAGTGACCTTTTTGATGATCCCAAGTGCTTCCATCCTATCTAGTTCCTTCTTGAACCTATTTTGGAGGGATATTGGGATGCGTCTGGCTGGTACAGCCTTAGGTTTGGTTCCTTCTTTGAGTGTTATGTGACACTCACCTTCGAGCTGTCCTATACCTTGGAATATGTCTTTGAATTCCTCTATGAATGGGTTTGGTTTTGTCACACCAAGTATCAGCTTAATTAATTTTAGTTTTTTGCTGGTTTTGAAGCCTAAGGTTAGGACAGGGGCGTCTTTCACTATGAAGAATGGCTGTGTCTCAGTGCATCTGTTGGTGTATGCACAGTTAAGGCTGCTAACGCCAAGCGTTGGGATCTTCTGTCCCACAAAATTAGTAAGGATTTGTAGCATCTTATTGACTTTGGGCCTTGGTTTGAGAGTATTAAAAAGTTTTTCAGGTATGATGTTGGCCTTTGCACCCATGTCAATTTTGAAAGTGATACTGATGTGTTCATTGATTGTGAGCTTCACATATGGTTGATCATCACCTTTGTCCATGTTTATAGTGTCAATGAAGAGGTCATCATTGCTGTCCAGTTGATGCTCATATGCTTGATGTTGTTGATTTATTATGTTCACAACCTTTTTGCTGCTTTTGCATATCTTTGCAAAGTGGTTTGGTTTGTCACAGTTACTGCATATTTTTCCTTTTGCTGGGCATTTGTGGGAAGGTGAATACCCCCCCCCCCCACAGAAATAGCATTGTCTTGCTGGTGGGGCATGGTTTGATTTCTTTGCCCTCCTGACAAAATCCACTTCATGCTTTATGCATGTTTCTTGATAAGCTTGTCTGCCACATGTATTGGGCTGTGACATTGTCCTGAGCTGCACCTGGGTTTCTATATGTGTTTACACTATAGTAATTGCTTGTGACAGAGTTAGATTGGAACCTGCTGGAGGAGTTTCTCTCTGACTTTTGCTGAAGAGACGCCACATACAAGTTGGTCTCTTACCATTTAGTCTCTCATGGCTGTTATGGAATATGCACATTCACGAGCCTAAAGATTCAGATCAGTTATGTATTGACTTACTAGTTCACCATGTTGTTGATCTGAGGGAGGAAATATTCACTGAACTTCTCCATGTAGGGTTGAATTTTGTCCTGTTCTTCAGCTGTAATTTTAAAGGTACTAAAAAGGTCTCGCCCTTTATCTCCAAGCCAGATCAGCAGGAAGGAGCATTGCACTTTTTCTGTCTTTCCACTAAGGAGTCCTTGGAACATCAGCTTTGCATGATTCTTAAATCTTGTCCATGCCTCTTTGAGGTTTTCACTTGTCCAATCCATTGCAGGGTATGGGATGTTGACTTCCCTGTTGTTTTAGATGATCTGACACCATGAAGGATGTCTCAACGTTTATTCTTTAGACATAGAAACCCAGGTCACCTAGAACAGTAACTTTTAAGAACATTACAAGAGTGCATCTGGTACCAGAATATCTGATCTGGGCCTGTGGTGTACTTCTAGGTCATACAGCCAGATGTGGATCATCATTTGCTGCAATTGTACTGGTGCATTGTGGAGTGGATGCAACAGGATGGTCTCTAGTGGGCAATGATCTGTTGTTACAATGGTTTTGCACCCATAGATATAGTGATGAAAGTGTTTGCACCCAAACACAATTGTGTAGAGTTCTTTTTCCAGCTGTAAAAAGTGCTGTTCTGTCTTGCTAAGGGATCTGGATGCAAAACCTACTATCTTTTCATTTGCAGATAGCTCTGCTCCAAGTCCATGCTTTGAGGTATCAACCTTGAGCTCAAATATTTTGCATCCATGGTCAAAGAATGCTTGATTTTATTACATACAGCTCTTGATCTCTCTCATTTAGGATTCATGATTAACTTCTCAACTGAATTCCATGGCTTTAGTCAGATCTTTCAGTGACTTATTTTTGGAGGATAGGCTGAGTAGGTACTTTGTAGAAAATTGAGCATTCCAAACAATGTCTGTAGCTCTTCTCTAGACTGGGGATTTGGCATGTCTTTTATGGCCCTGATCTTTTCTGGGTGTGGCTTTATCTTGACCTTGCTAATAATGTGTCCAAAATATTTGACTTTGTCTTTGGCAAATTGCATTTTATCAAACAGTTCGTGGTAACGAACTGTAAGTAAGGAGAAACCCGGCTCAATGGTAACCAAAACTCTAAAAAATGGAATTTTGATACCAATAGTTATATCAAAAGAATCAGATTTTAATGCTGATTTCAAATATATAAGTTTCATCAAGTTTAATGTAACCCACCAAAAGTTACTCGCCTGAGAAAATTTGGCTGATTTTAGAAAAAAGGAGGAAAGACCCCCTAAAAATTATAAAACTCAATAAAAATTACACCATCATATTCAGCGTATCAGAGAACCCTACTGTAGAGGTTTCAAGTACTTATTTACAAAAATGTGAATTTTGCATTTTTTGCCAAAAGAAAGATCGCGGATGTGTGTTTATTTTTTTTATTTTTTTTTTATTTTTCCCAGGGGTGATCGTATCGACCCACTGGTCCTAGAATATCGTAGAAGGGCTCATCGGAACGAAAATTAAAAGTTCTAGTGCCCTTTTTAAGTGACCAAAAAAATTGAGGGCAACTAGGCCCCCTCCCACGCTCATTTTTTCCCAAGGTCACCCGATCAAAATGTTGAGATAGCCATTTTGTTCAGCATGGTCGAAAATATGATAACTGTGTCTTTTAGGATGACATAATCCCCCGAAGTCCCCGGGGGGAGGGCTGAAAGTTATGAACTTCATCCAATGTTAACATATAGTATTCGTTATTGGGAACTATACAGACGTTTTCAGGGGGGATTTTTTCTGGTAGGTGGGGGGGGGGGTCGGGGGTTATGTGGCAGGATCTTTCCATGAAGGAAGTTTTCATGGGAGAAACCGACAAAGAGAAAAATCTAAATGAAAAAAAAAACAACAAACGTGACTGTAGCCAGAAAAGAGTAGACAAATGAGAAAGAGCGCGTATATTTCGCCTTTATCAAAAACAGGGTGTCTTCAGCACAAAATATGAAAGAAGAACAAGATAAAAAAAAACAAGTTAAAACTAAAAAGCCAACAAGACAACCACCAAAACAGAAAATATACAATTGGCGCCAACTGATTCACGTAGGGAAAAGATGCTAATATCTGATCACGTAGGGAATAGATGCTAAAAAAACAAAAACAAGTTAAAACTAAAAAAACCAATAGGCCTTATATTGAAATATGCCTTAGCTATTTCAAATGATAAGGGGTATACACAATGGGCGAGAGAAGCCATTGAAATTAAAAAACATATGTTTTGCTAACCTTTCAATAAATAGGGACACAGGTAGTCTAAATATTGACCCAATTTATGATAATCTTTTTAGGAGAGAGTCAATAGTCAATAAGTGAGTTAAGATTAGAACGAGGCCCCCGGGGACTATTTATCGTGCTAGAGGAAAATGATCTGTTTCAACAACAGACAACTAAAAGACCTCTTCAAACCAACCCGATCCGAGTGACTTCCATTTTTTTTATATTTCCGCAGTTGCTGTGGTGTTCTCACTGAAGTAACTCCATATTAGCATATTTTCCCTACGTGGATCAGTTTGCGCCAATTGTATATTTTTGTTTTGGTGGTGGTTTTATTGGCTTTTTAGTTTTAACTTGTTTTTTTTTTATCTTGTTCTTCTTCTGTCTTTTGTGCTGAAGACGCCTTGTTTGTGATACAGGCGAAATATCCGCGTTGCTCTGGATTTGTCTCTTTTTTTCTCTCCACTGGCCGCAGTCTCGTTTGTTTTTTTTTTTTTTTTTTCATTAAGATTTTTCTCTTTGTTGGTTTTTGTCATGGCTGGCCAGTTCGGCTTAAGATCTTTCATTCATGGGGGAAGGTACATTGCTATGAAGGGAGTGAAGGATTTCCCAGCATTATTAAAGAAAGAGATCAGAAATTAAATAAAAAAAAAGTTTTTCAACTGAAAGTAAGGAGCAACATCAAAACTTAAAACGAACAGAAAATATTACGTATATGATTGGGTTCACCCCCTAGTCAATACCTCGCTCTTCAAGCCAAATATTTTTTAGTACTTTTATAAGAACTATTTATTCTAATTAACGGCCTTTGTGATAAAGGGGTCATTTTTAAAGAATTGGAAAAAAACTCTAGCTTTAGCTTAAAGAGCAAGATATTGACTAGGGGGCGAACCCCCTAATATACGTATTAAAAATCTATGAATATAGAAGTTCGTTACATAAGGTAATTCGTAAGTTACGTATATTTATTACAAATAAAAACGTTCGTAAATAAAATTAAACAAGTTTCGAGAAAGCCATTTAACCAAATAAAAGTAAAATTAATATGCAAATTTTGTTTTAATTGTTCATGTACAGTGAGCCAAAATCAAAACCTGCATCAATTCAAAAACGTTCAAAAATTAAATAAAAAAAAAGTTTTTTTTAACTGAAAGTAAGGAACGCCGTTAAAACTTAAAACGAACAGAAATTATTCCGTATATGAAAGGGGCTGTCCCCTCCTCAACGCCTCGCTCTTTACGCTAAAGTTTGACTTTCTCACAACTCTATTTTTTTTAACAATAAAAAACTTTAGCGTAAAGAGCGTGGCGTTGAGGAGGGGACAGCCCCAACGACATTAAAGTCGTTCCTTACTTTCAGTTAAAGAAACTTGTTTTTTTATTTAATACTGTTGAAATGGACTCTTTTTTCCCTGGCTCTTCTAAGAACAGCTTCAAGCCTTTGTTTGTGCTGTTTGTGGTTTCTCCCATATACTAGAATATCATCCAAAAGTATTCTAATACCTTCTAATCCTTCAAATGCCTCTTCCATTTTCTTCTGGAACTTGTCTTCTACATACAACAGACCAAAGGGGTATCTCTTCCATCTGTATTGTCTGTAAATGGTGCTGAAGGTTGTGTAGTAGGAAGATCACATGGAGAGTGGGAGTATCCAGTAGCCTGAGTAGGCATCTAGCTTGTTGAATACTGCTGCTCCATCAAGCTCAGTAACAGCCTCTTTGAACATTGGGACTGGGGTAGTGGAGGCGTTTTATCACCTTGTTCAGGTCCACAGGGTTGATGCAAAGTCTTCTGCCCCTATGCTGTTTTTCAACCATTACCATGGCATTATCCAAATCCATTGGTTCACTGACCTTTTCAATGATTTTGAGACTTTCTAGTCATTCTAACTTGTCCTTGAGCTTCTGCTTCAGAACTAGTGGTATTTTTCTAGCTGGATGTACTGTGGGCATTGTCCATTGGTTCACTGACCTTTTCAATGATTTTGAGACTTTCTAGTCATTCTAACTTGTCCTTGAGCTTCTGCTTCAGAACTAGCGGTATTTTTCTAGCTGGATGTACTGTGGGCATTGTGTTGTCCTTTAGGTGTATTTTGCATTCTGTTTCAAGTTTCCCTATGCCCTTAAATACATTGCAATATTCGTTTACTGGTGACTGTTTGATGTTCAGGACAAACTTGATCAGATTTTTGTCTTTGCTTGCCTTGAAACCAATTATGGTTGTGGTGTTTGACTCAACCACATAAAAGGCAAGCGACTGCACTGGTCTATTTTTGTTGCAACAAAGGATGTTGCAGACTGCTAGATGAGGTATGGTTGACTCACAGTAGCTGGTGAGTTGCTGTGTGGATTTGAGCAGCTGCAGCTTTAGCAACAGTTTTTTCAGGTATTGGGAAGGTAGGATGCTGGCCTGAGCACCTGTGTCTATTTTGAAGTCAATGGGGATTCATTTGTCCACAAAGAGAAATCTCAGCAAAAATTTCGTCTTTGTTGGAGTCATTGCTGATGGCATATAGGAACACCTCTGTGTTCTTCCTGGTTGTGAATATAATTGGTGAATGACGGAATATTAGTGGCTTCATTTCCAACAGTGTTTACAGCCTTACTTTTGCAAAATGGTTCCTTTTTTTTGCATTCGACACACGTTTTTCCTGTCGCAGGGCATACATGCTGGGGTGAGTAGTTTTCACTGCAGAAGTACCACTCTGTCTTCTTCTGTGGGGAGCTGAATCTATTTTTTGCAATAGCATCCACTTCTTGCTTTATTTCCTTTTGTTCAAAAGTTTGGAGCTGTGCTTGGGTTGACTTATGAGCTCTGTATATGGTAACAGCTTGAGGTAGTGTAAGGCTGTCACCAGTGGCTTATAGTTTTTCATGTAGTTTAGGATTTCTGACTCCACACATTATTTTGTCTCTTACATTCACTTTCACTGGTGAATCTGCATGGTTTAACTAGATCTTAAGCTCTGTTATGTATTTGTCAGTATTCTCAGCATCCTTCTGGTCTTGCTTCTGAAATGTATAGCAAAAGAATAATTGATTCTTTTTTGAGGCTAAATAGTCTCTGAACTTCTTTGGGTAGCCCTTGACGTTGTCTTTTTCAGCTGCTTCGAGCTCAAAGGCGCTGAAGATCTCTCTGCCCTGTGCACCAACCCAGATTAGGAGGTATGCACCCTTTACTTTCTCAGACTTTTCAGCAAGGGGACTGGCCTTCACACATGAGCTCTGCATGACTTTCAAACGCAGTACATTCTGAATCTCAATTGTCAACACTCCTGTTGATTGGTGGGTGGGCGATATTCATGACTTCTGACACCATGTAGAATTCTTTGGTTTATAATTTATTTAAAACCCAAGGTCGTAGAACAAAAGCATAGTATAAGCATACACAAGCAAAGCATATCCTAGTAAGGCACAAGCAAATAGCAAAGTATAATATAAGCATAAGCAAGCAGATTAGTTCATAATGCTGCAACCAATGAGTTCTTTATTGTTGATGTCTAACATCTGACAAGTTCGAATGATGATTGTGCTGGGAAGCTTTATGAAGGACCCTTCTATACTTCTATTGTGGTCTTTCTAGCAAATTGGATGACATTATTATTGCAGCCTTACCTGATGGAATTTCTGTATCTAATAAAGACCAGTAGTTCACCTATATTTGTAACTGTAGGGCTACTAGCAATTTATATCATGTGAAAACTAATTTCTAGTTGTTTAATGATATTTCTGTTGATTTATGGTCATACTTACAGCAACCACCCTAGTCTAGCATTTTGTGTCCCTTTCCAGATGCTTATTACTCGTGCTGCACTTTAGGAGGACTGACAGGAACAAGACCAATCCTGTGCAGTATAAAAATATTTGTGATGAAGTGCTAAAAAAAAATAGTCAAATACGAGTTGTTACTCCACAGTGTCAAAGGTCCAAGGGCACTCAGCATTTATTGCACTGAAATTTGTCATCCATTAAAAGTTGCCTAAAAAGGCAGCTGTACCTAGGTGCAAGGTTCAGATTGGACCCAAAAGGCTGGTTGGAGCAAGAATTTCAGTAAAGACATCAAGAAACATGCTTAACTTTTGTACAAGATTTGAAGTGAAGCCAGAAAACCTCTGAGGTTATATCTAAGTTATTTTATAGTACCAAAAAAGACTATTTAAACCTCATTTAAAATATCTTGAAGTTGAAAAACTATCAGGCTAAACAACTAAGAATCCTAATGTGATGTGGCCAGGGCCGTCACGGGGGCAGGGATGCCGCCTCCCCCAATGTTTTTGGTCACTCGGTAAAAAAATGTCGGTAAAATTGCGGGAACGATTTTTCCGAGGCCGCTAAAATTCTTTGTTTGGTTCAATAAAGACCACAAAAATACTGACATGTCATCTATAAAAATTTCGAACTTAATAAGTAAACGCAGCAGTTTTACCAACTCCTGACGTGATGTTACAGATGGTGCCACAATTTTCTATTTATTTAAATAAACAGTATTAAAATACTGACATGATATGGACCAAAATCTGAATCTCGTTTGGTAAATGCAGCGGTTTTAATGACTTGTGCAGTGATTTTATGTATTATTTTCGAAACGGACATCATGCTGATTATTGACAAAAAACAGTCAATGAAAATGACCAGCCAGTCAATAAAATATTTTGCCCCCCCCCCAAACATTTTGGTTAGTAACAACCCTGGATGTCGCAATATTTTTCAAGAAATCACAAGCTACTACTCAGACCCAGCTATGAACATTTGGGAGGGTGAGTTGGTGAAACATATAATGGTGAAAAAATAGTAAAAAATCCAATTCTTTTGTGGAAAACACATCACAGTACGTCTTCAATGGCTGGTTCTCCCAATGAAATGTAAATTTCTGAGTGATATGCCCATTTTTCAGAGCAATAGAAATTTTCTAATCCTAAATTGGCTACAAAGTTTGATTGGAATACTGGTTCTCTGCTTACACCTAAATATAGTTCTATCATAGTGTCACTAATGTCTATCAAATATGTTATTTGAATGGAATATGTGCTTGACAGTTCAGTAGTCAAGTTTTATATGTCTATCTTTCTTTGTTGATAATTTTAATGCTTGTGTAGCGCCAGATAACTTATATATGGGAGTGATTGTACCTATTTAAAAACAAGGGTAGACCTATTGCAAATTGTACTTCATACCATCCAATCACAGTTTTGAGCATATTGTCAAAAGCATTTGAGTTCTTAGTTGTTAAACTATTGATGATGTTTGTAAAATACCCCCTTTCCAATTCGGTACCCAAGGATTGGGTTGTTTCCAGGCACTTAAATCATTGTCTGCAATTTTGAAAGATTCAGGAAAAGCCTATAAGTTTTTGACAATTGGTGCTTTTGATGCAAGCAATGCTTTTTGGTTGTTAACTCATTCTCAGACAATGTTGAAGCTACTTAATCAAGGGGTCCCCCCTGATATAATTGTGCCATTGTTTTATATGTACAAAAATCTTAAAACTCCTGGTAATAATTGGTAATTTAATGAGTCCTTGTGAAATTATTGTTAGTCTCGGAATTAAGCAAGGAGCTTTCACTTTTACCATTTTATAATAATGCAGGACTTGGTGCTCATGCTCAATCCAGAACCCTTTTGTATATTGTAAAGGGTACTGAACTTTCCATTTTGTGTTATGTGGATGATCTGCTGATTTTAAATTGGCTTGTTGCTAGACTTGAAAATAGTTTCCCTGTTATAGAGGATAATAATAAGCATCTTGGTTTGTTTTTGAATGCTATGAAGTCACAGGTTTTTCCGTTTAATTGGCTGCTGGATCTTGCCCCTGAAGTGGTAAAACTTGGTGGTGCAGCTATAAAACCTATCAAAGAACTGATATACCCATCACTGATACCCATCTGATAACTGATACCAGTCAGGGCCTTTCAATTGGTGCTTCTGTAGCTGTAAGCTGATTATTGTCCTTACAGAGAATAAATTATGCAGTGCATGTGCGTTGTTTGTTCTGTCACAGAAAAGCATTACAAAAGTACTCTTTGCTAAACTTTATAATGCCATGGCTTTGCTTCAAGTAGTGCCTTTTTGATGTCTTCTGACAGCCACGTATAAGAGAGAGATTTGAAAACTGTTCTTAAATTTGATATGTTCCTTCTTCAACTCCTGATTTGGTCCCAGAATTGTTTCCCTATGAAAAAATATTTGATTGCCAACTCTGTTCTTAGTGTTGATTAAATAAAAAAAACAAGTTTTTTTTAACTGAAAGTAAGGAACGACGTTAAAACTTAAAACGAACAGAAATTATTCCGTATATGAAGGGGGCTGTCCCCTCCTCAACGCCTCGCTCTTTACGCTAAAGTTTTTTTATTGTTTAAAAAAATATAGTTGTGAGAAAGTCAAACTTTAGCGTAAAGAGCGAGGCGTTGAGGAGGGGACAGCCCCCTTCATATACGGAATAATTTCTGTTCGTTTTAAGTTTTAACGTCGTTCCTTACTTTCAGTTAAAAAAACTTGTTTTTTTTATTTAATTTTTGAACGTTTTTGAATTAATGCAGGTTTTGATTTTGGCTCACCGTACATGAATAATTAAAACAAAATTTGCATATTATATTTGGTTAAATGCCTTTCTCGAAGCTTGTTTAATTTTATTTACGAACGTTTTTATTAGTAATAAATATACGTAACTTAGAATTAACTTACATAACGAACTTCTATATTCATAAATTTTTAACACGTATACTAGGGGGTTCGCCCCTAGTCAATACCCTGTTCTTTAAACTATAGTTCGAATTTTTTTTCCAGTTCTTTAAAATGACCTCTTAATCACAATAAGTTGATCAGTTGAAAAACTTGTTTTTTTTTATTTAATTCCTGATCTTTTTCTTTAATAATGCTGGAAAATCCGGCGCCCCCTTCATAGCACTGTCCCTGCGCCCTGGGAATCTTCCTTCATGGCAAGTTCCTTCCATATAGCCCCCGCCCCGCTCCGTCCCCCACCAACCAGAAAAAATCTCCTCTGAAAAAGTCTGTATACTTCCCAATAACCAATACGATATGTTAACATTGAGTAAAGTTCATAACTTTCAGCCCTCCCCCTGGGGACTTTGGGGGATCAAGTCATCCTAAAAGACATTGTTATCATATTTTCGACCATGCTGAACAAAATGGCTATCTCAAAATTTTGATCGGATGACTTTGGGAAAAAAATGAGCGTGGGAGGGAGCCTAATTGCCCTCCATTTTTTTTTGTCACTTAAAAAGAGCACTAGAATTTTTAATTTCCGTTCGAATGAAACCTCCCACGATATTCTAGGACCACTGGGTCAATACGATCACCCCTGGGACAAAAAAACAAACAAACAAATACACAAACAAATAAACACTTTCTTCTGGCAAAAAATGGAAAATTCCACATTTTTGTAGATAGGAGCTTGAAACCTCTACAGTAGGGTTCTCTGATACGCTGAATATGATGGTGTGATTTTCATTAAGGTTCTATAACTTTTAGGGGGTCTTTCTCCCTTTTTTCGAAAATCAGCCAAATTTTCTCAGGCGCGTAACTTTTGATAGGTAAGATTAAACTTAATGAAACTAATATATTTGAAATCAGAATTAAAATCTGATTCTTTTGATGTATCTATTGGTATCAAAATCCCGTTTTTTAGAGTTTCGGTTACCATTGAGCCGGGTCGCTCCTTACTTACAGTTCGTTACCACGAACTGTTTGATAACCTGGCCTCTAACCTGTGTAATTAAAAGATGGATCACCCCAGGATGGGTATTATTTTTGAATTTTTTTAGTCTGTGTTATGTATTTTTGTGTATAGTATTTACTCATGTTTTCTTTTCTCTCTTTGCACTCCATGGTTTTCACTTTTTGTGTTGATGGGTAATAAAATACTTCATTCATTCATTCAAAAGTGGAATTCGTTCATTTATTCATACACAAAAGTGGTTGGATCAAAAGACTCAAAATTAGAACAATATACTGATAAGTCTCTAGCAGAAAAACTTGAGCCCTTTTTGAGACAGTGAAATAGTTTTTTCATTTCAGAGTTGGGCGTGATCTATTTTGCAAGACTGCTTAAATGCGGAAAATCACCAGGTCTTGATGTTGTTTTTCCTGACCACCAGCATTATTGTTCAGACCTTCTTTTTAATCTTCATATGCTTACGTACCAGCTGTTTATCAATAGTGGGGCAGTTCCCCACTTGTTTTCTACCAGTATTGCGTTGAACATACCAAAAAAAGAAAAACACAAACCAGTGTTCTGGGTTTAGGCCAATTACTTTGTCTAGTGTTTTGAGCAAGATTTTGGATTTACTGCTCCTCCTGATTTGATTATTGAAAAGCACATGATTTGGGTTCTTCTCTATTTATGTGTAGTATAGATATTTCAGCTGCTTTTGACCTGGCATTGTATTGTCGGATTTCCTTAAAACTACTCGTGTGTAATCTAAATGCATATATGTTAGCACTCTTGTCTTAGTGGTAGTTGTCAAGTTGTGCAAGAATTTGGATGGCTCATGGAGAATGTAGCAGTCCCATTAGGCTTATTCATGGTCTTAGACAAGAGTCTGTCCTGAGGCCCCTACTATTTAATATGTTGACATCAGCTGTGACTATGAGTATTGCAAGAGGTCTTAGCATTGATCTTTGTGACTGAGTCATCTACATTACTCAGGAGATTTATTGATGTTAAGTTGCAAACTTTTATTGCTATTAAATAAAATAAAATTAGTCTTTTCAACTGAAAGTAAGGAGCAACATTAAAACTTAAAACAAAGAGAAAGTTTTCCGTATATGTGGGAGTTATACCCTCCAGAATCCTTCGCTCTTCACGCTAAAGTTTTTTAGTACTTTTAAAAAAACTTCTTATCCTAATCAAACTTATGCTAAATTGTGTTTCAGGAGTTATTCTCAAAAAATTGGGACAAAAGGTCAAACTTTAGCGCAAAGTCTGAGGTATTGAGGAGGGGGTAACCCCCCTCAAAGGCTATATAGAATAATTTCTATTCGTTTTAAGTTTTAACGCTGATTTCTTCTTTCAGTGATCCCTTATTTATTTTAAATAATGCTGAGAAATCTGACTCCCTCTCCATTGCTGTGGAGTTGTGCAAGCTTAGATTCCTGGACACACTGTACATTTTATGGTTTGTTCAGTGCTTTTATTGTGTTTTTTTTTTCTTTTTGATTCAATAGTTCATTTATTTTCTATTCCCATTCTCTTTACTCTGTTCCAGTGGCGTCAATTCAAAATAGGATGGGGGGGGGTATTTATTTTTCTTTTCTATCGGAAAGGGCTGGTTTTTTTCTGTTTTCTTCAGTGAAAATCCAAATGTCAATGAAAAAATGGCATTTTTAAAGTCTAGGGGTAAATGGGCAAAAAAAAATATTGGGGGAATAATGTTTTTATTTATTGATATATTTTCCCATTTCAGTGAAAAAACAAAAAGAAGTCAAATTAAAATTGGAACAAAGGTGTTTTTTGAACTTTAGAGGGGGGGGGAATATCGGAGGAATGAATACTTCATTCATTTGTATATTTTCATATTTTGGTGAAAATCCACCCCACCCAAAAAAAATGAAAGTACCCAAAAAGATATTTTTTAAATCTAGGGGAAAGGAATGGCATAGAATCATGCGGAAATTTATTAAAATTTTCATTTATTTATGCATTGTCACATTTCAGCGAAAATAGAATATAAAATCCCAAAAAAACCTTCTGTAAAGCCTAAGGAGGGGGGGGGGGTCAGCAGAAAAGGCTTAGGGATATAAAATTTTCATTTATTAATTTATTTTCCCAATTTCAGGTTGTTCAAGCAGATGTGTTCTCTGCGACAAGTCTTGAATCCCAGTTGGAAAGCGTTGATGCTGTCATTTCATGCCTTGGATTTGCCAGAGCAAGCGTAGTCACGTATGTCTGATTATGCTCTATCGGAAAACTTTCCAATGAAATTCTGACAATTCTTTGTTGTCATTTATTATAATTATAACGTAGAGATGGTTTATGATTTGCCTGAAAGAAATTTGCTGCAAGTAAATAAAGAGTGAAAGTAAATGAACAAACAATGTGGGGATTATCAAAAAGCCTCACAAGATGTTTTCTTGTTAAGAAAAAACAAAAAAAAGCTTTTAGAACTGATTATTTCCTTTTAAGCATGATCTGTTACTGTTAGCCTATGCATAGTATAAAATTGTTCAAACATTTTGTCTGCAAGAAAAAAACAAACAAAAAAAACAGACCATTTAAATTAACAAAATGCTAATCTTCTACACACCATTGTCCATTTACAGGATGGAAATCTATGCAATTCTGTGATTTCTATCGTTTAATTTTCCAAGCAGAAAATGGTGGATTATCTAAACTTTATAAAATAATTAGCCAAAGATTATTTAGTCAGACACTAAGAAGAAAACTGAAAAAAAAAAATCAAATTAGTTGTTTTTGAGTAGGCTACTCCTGAACAAAATATTGCCCATTTTCTCTGAATGTAAAATTCGAGGTCTCTTAATCCCCCCCCCCCTCCCTGGTTTGTTCCTGAAAGTTTCAATACCCCGAAAATTTGTTCCAATTGTGAGACATAACAGGGTAGCCCAGTGGCTCCCTCCGTGTCATTCTCTCTCCGTGTGATTCAACCCTCGTGCAACTCAATTCCCACTCCCTATTTATTTCAACCCCCATTCACCTCAACTTCTGTGCAAATTCAACCCTCATTTAACTCATTCCTCATTCAAATCCACCCCTGTTCAACCCAAACCTTTCTGACTCGCCCTCATTCAAATCAACCGCATTCAGCTCAGAAACACTCAAATCAACAATATAACTAGAAAATTTAATTCAGCCCTTTTTATCAGGGTTGACAAAAGCTGACTTTGACGAAATGGTCTTTATTTATTTATTGGTTAATTCTTCCGTGTTTTTAATTTATTTTATGCTTTGATGTAAACTATCCCCCCTTTATAAAACAACATTTTATTCATTACATTTGAAAATTAGTGAAACTTTTCATGCCCAGGGTCCAAACGCATTTGAAGGTCATGGTTTCAGCAATAGCTGCAACCGAGTACAGAAAAAACTACTGCTCATAATAGCAAAAATCTTAAATAAAACACGTTGAAAAAGCACTATCTCGTAAGAAAAACTTTCCGTTAGTGCTGTATCACAAATGAAGGCTTTTATTTAAATTCATCTTGATACTAAAAGTTTGCTGCAGAAGCCAATTTCTGGTAAATTTCAAAAAAAGCTTGGAACGTTGATAAGTGTGTATTCCATTACCAGCTCTCTGCTCATTGACTTTATCCTTCGGACATGCAACTTCATAGGTGGCATCCATTTGAACGAGAGTCGAACTTTATTTGATGCATACTTCGCAGACAATTTAGCGCTCCGTTCTCTCTTAAATTATAGTACAGCATAACCGAGCCCTCGAAAGTAGTTGAACAAACAGATTTTTCAATGAGCACGCAGGAGGCAAAAATCATGTGCAATAATGTGAATAAACTACCCGCTGAGCAGCTGATAGTTAAAGCAAATGAAATTAAGAGGTTGAGGTATTTAGATATCTTGGGAGTCTAGTGAACATCGATCGAAGCCCTGATTTTAAAATTGCCACACGTATCGTGTGCGCAGGAAGTGTCTTTGATAAGTAAAGAAGTGTGTGGAAAAGTGTCACTTTCTCTTTGAAGCTAAAACTGAGACTCTTTAATTGTAATGTCCTGTCAGTGCTATTGTATGGTTCTGAAAGCTGGGCGCTGACAAAACAGCTAGAGAAAAGAACCAAAAGTTTTGAAAATATGTGTCTTGGACAAATTCTCGGAATCAACTGGACGAACAAAATTACCAACTTATTCATTCGAGAGAAAAATAAGTAGCCGATCTTTATTGATAAAGTCATAAGCAGTCGTTGGTGATAATGAGGACATTTGGTTAGAATACGCAGCAATCGACTGCACATGCTGTTTGGTGTTGGACCCCTCCTGGAGTTCAATGGCACGAACAACAGATGGCTATACCTGGACAATGCTTTTAAAAAGACAAAGCACTCTCATTGAGAGCGCCTTGATAATATTTACCCAAAAGGGAGGTCATCCTGAAGAGGCATCATTGCTGCCTTATGTGCCGACCGGTGTGGGAAGTCCTAAGTCTAAGTAAATAATAAGAAAGTCTGTATAGCCGTTTTTGAAAGATGTGGGGCTGAACGTCTCTTGTTAAAGATTTTTTGTAGAGAGCTGGTTAATGTCATTTGAAAGCTAATACTCACATTTACGCGTTTCTCATACTATAGTTCCGTCATAAGAACGCCATCATAAAATGCGTTATGGCACCAAAACGCGATTTTAGTGTCATTTCTGGAATGTAAAGGCTTGAAACCATAAAAAGTGTACCACTGGAATCTCCATGGTTGAAAATCTTCATTCTGGTTTTCAAAGTTTCCCTCTTGAACATCCCCTTCTCTGTCACCTTTGTAAGTGGAAAAAAGAGTTTCAGAAAACACACCAGGTGAAAAAACTTAATTCAGTTTCAATGCTGATTAATGATAGGAAATTATATATTTTCATTTCATTACTAAAATTAGTTACGAAACAAATTCTTGGAAAATAACATACTTCACATGAAAGTTAAAAAAAGGTTGATTCACTGTTTAAAAACTTGCTTAAAAGTATAATAATTGCTAGCGAACATTCATCGCTTCTTTTAAAAGAATCTCTCGGCAGAAATTTTTGACTCTGTAAAACTAGTTTCTTCCAAACATAAAATCGCGAAAAAGAGAAAACGAGGACAATGTGGTAACGTGGTTTTATGGTTGTTAGGTGAGGTCGTTGTTGTTGACTTTATTCTCACTTTATAGGGGACATAAACTATGACTCCAAGACAATTATACTTTGGTAGCGTGCCTTAGGCTCTGACCGGGCTAATGAGGCGTACCGGCTGGGTATATTCAAGGGACTAAATGTACATTGTAGAGAGGTTGGCTATAACACAATACTTTTATTCAGTTAACATACACTATTACAGGGATTGATCATAGATATATGTTCTGCTGGGACTTGTTGTCCCAGGGAGACCACAAGTATCAGAAATGTACAAATAAGTTATAATACAATAAGATACTTAGACACTTACAATAATTCGACAAAATTCCAATGTATTTCAAATATCAACGGACCATAGGTCAGTCCGGCATAAAGTTAGTATATCTCCGCCCCTACTCATAAGATGTATCTTTTATACATTTCATCAACCACACCTTATCGGGACCCACTGACGCACATAGCTAGGAAGTGGTAATTTCTCAATTTCCTGTTTAGCATACACTTGCCAGGATATGTTCCTTATCTTAAGAAAAAGTGGTAATCTAAACTTTTGTATTTGCGTCTTAATATTTTACTAAATTTCGTATTGACTTAATTAGAAAGCGTCACCACAATACTCCCTATTTTAAGAAGAGTTGCCCTCATCTCTCAATATATTACTTTTAAAACAACTTAATTTTTGTACATAGTTCTTATGCTGCAATCTTTGGGTCATTCTGCGCATATACCCTCAATGGGTTTCCTTAGGGTCAGGTTTATGGCCAAATATATGCCTTGTCCTTTTTTCCAAGGATATCAATTTTTGAAATTTATTCTTGTTTCTCTTTTTCTCTGTCTTTAAGACTGAAAAATTTTCTTTTCACCCTCATTCTCATATGCACCTTCTGTTTTAGCTTGACCCCCATTGGCTTAAGCATTATATTAGTGTTTTTGCTTATATTTGATTTAAAGTTATATTCGTAACTTTATTAATTATTTGAGTTTAAATTTAATATCCATTAATGATTTAATTTATCTGGGTGGTGTGGTTGATTTACCGTTTATTTCCCGGGGTTAGAAATACCTTGGATAAATTATACATAACAATTTTGGTTTTTAAACACAAAACATTTACACATGTTTTTTTTTAATAATATAAAGCCATCTAGGCTACTTAGCACTTTCTTTGATATTTTCTAGGCCTTATTTAAGTTCTGATTTCTTCTCACTCTATGATGAACTGGTAGCAATGTTCTTTAATACTGCATATAGTTTCCGAAATATTAGTTGACCAGTTATGACTTGGTTTCTGATGGTATGAGCTGTTAGTATGAGGATACAATTGAACTGGCTTTGAAATTTGCTACTTTCCAAAAATGTGCCAAAATAATGATTGAAAAAATGGATCCGAAAGGATGCTACGAAAAATTTGATATCCAAGAAATACTAAGGCTGTATCTAAAATAAGTATTCACATTAGAATACACTTAAAGCATAAAGTGTTACATATACAGTAAAAAGAAACACTCAATTTTGTATATATCACTGCATTCTTTTTTTCTTTTTAAACGAAGGTTAATTTCTTTTAATTACTTTCTCCTCTTTTTACTCTAAACATAATATGCCACTTCAATAGAAACATCATGTTTCTTGATGGCGATTTATTTCATCATCCTCTTCAAACTTAATATAGAACTATTAATCACTTAACGGATTATTTCACAATAAAAATATTTATACGTTGACTCGAAGTCAAAATTATATATGTAACATTAAATCACTAGTTAAAACTTACAGTTATTTCTAAAAATAAAAACATACTTTATACACAAGCGTTGTGTAATAACTTACAAGAGCATTGTGAGGTCACAAAACTTAGATAGAACATTAAACTACTGGTTAAAACTTAAAGCATTAAAAAAAATAAAACACAGTATAGACTAGCATGAGAATTTATTCCAATTAGTGTTTTGTTTATTGCTTATAAAGTATTAATTTATAATAATACTTTAGTGATAGAAAACGAGAAATACAAAAACAAAAATACTCAACAGATTAATTCACTATATTTACATTGATAATTTAAAATGACTTAAGTTATGTTTTTACATAATTTAATTATTTAAACACAAAACAATAATTATGTACCCTTACAATTTATTTAGTCACTGCAATATTTGCTCTTTGTATAACTTGTACATAAGTCCGTCAAGACTTTTATCTGATAAGTCTTAACTGCAGTTAAGTATTTACAAAAAAATTCAATTTCAAGAAATAGATTTATATACTATAACTGAGAACTGTGATTAGCCTCTATATAAGGGCTTGGCAACAGTTCTTACAATTCAAATTTATGCATTTACAATTTTATACGATACTAATTCCATATTTGGTAAAGGTTTTCAAAATACCTTTATAACTATATATATTTTCTCACTAACTTTTGTTACCACTATGTATATTTACCATATACGACTATATACATTTATTTTTCGCTTCTTTTTCTTATCTTTGTTTTCAACTTTTCATTGGTTCTATTTTGAAAAACCAACTTGTGTCAGTAACTGTTTTTAGCTTACTCTATGTTGGTTTGTTTATACCTACTTTTTAGCTTTCTAATTCTTTTCAAATTATAGGTACTTGAGACAGTTTAATAAAATTTTCGCCTTTAATCTCTTTTTTTTCAGCTTCAATGTCCTTTTGGGACAAGGCTTCATTTACAGCTTTGATTTGATAAGCTCAAAATTTAGCTGCTCGTTTGTTTACCTGTTATGACACTATCAATGGGCTTGTGCTTACACTCTAATGTTTGCTTACCAGGGCTGCTTATTGGTAGCTCCTTACAACGTTTCTAGGTTCTCTTGTCATCAGCTACAGCTAAAAGAACTATTATGAACCTGCAAGCACAATAACTAATTATTTATAGCCACACTTTTTATTTGTGGCCCCAGTTTTCTCTTGGGCTCTTTCTCTTATCAAAAAGGTGGCCCTACTACAAGAAATATGCCCTTGCCTTTATTTTTTTTCTTACGTAACGTAATTTATTTTAAGACATATAAGCGATATAACTGTTTTCGCTTTAACTTCCCAGACTTTTAGTAATCCTGCCTTAAATTTTAACTTCAACTTAGGTTCTTTAGGCTATTAATGCGCCTTTTTTAATTGTTTATGCCATGCTAGTCATTTTTCCGAAAACGACTCCCAAATAAGAGAGCATAATTTTTCCTGTCTACTTGGATCATATCTCCAATATTTCTATTAATCTCGGCCATAGTTACACCACTGTCAAGGTAGCTCCCTAGTATTAATGCTACTTATTTTGTACTTATTTAGTACAAATATTTTGTACTAATCTCGTTCGGTCAGTTCAATATGCACGTATAACAGAGTTTAACTGACTCCATTCAATTTCTTTTCCTTCATTTTCGTCTGGCTATATTTTCAACTTGAACCCTTCTCTTTTTTTCTTCTTTTTTGATTATTTACTTCAATGAAGCCTAAGGGTTTTTTTAAGTCTTTTTCTGCTTTTTCAGTACAACAGGTCTTTTCTAAGCCTATGTTTATATGTTTCCTGTTTTATTCAATAACCTTTACAAGTTTTTGTGCCGATTGCCATTCTATGGTCAAATTCATTATCTTCTTATTTTTAAGAGAGGGGGGGTCCATTGTCGCAACCTGTATTTTTTTGAAATTAGTTAAATTTCTCCGCCCAAAAGTGTTTGTGTTCTAAAAGTACTGTATTTTTCAGTTGATTTTTAGAGCACTTTTGG
Organism: Artemia sp. Qi Xiang Cuo; assembly: GCF_049724085.1. NCBI lineage: Eukaryota > Metazoa > Arthropoda > Branchiopoda > Anostraca > Artemiidae > Artemia > Artemia sp. Qi Xiang Cuo. The sequence continues at coordinate 54,601,378 of NC_142813.1, forward strand.
TTAAGTTTTGCGCGACATTTTCTAGCCCTCATTTCTTCATAAAAATGTAATTTTTACGATATATTGATTTCCGCAAAATTGTGTGGTTTTCATCGCAGACACCTATTCTTTGTCTATGGTACTTCACAAAAAAATGCCTATTTCGTGCCAAATTCTGTTTTACGATAGGGGCTATTATATTATTCGCGACTGGCGTTTATCTTCAGTTTAATTTTTGCCTTAGTTTTAATAGTAATTGAGGTTAATTGTGCCCTCTCACTCCTTTGTTAGGGTTGGTACTTGTATGATTGTGATAGAGAGATTCCGTTTATTTGAATTTCTGAACCTCTCACCACAGTTAAACTTGTCCTAAAGGCTTATGGGTTTAGTACCCGGGTGAAGTTCCCTACATGCTACTTATTTTTTTTTCTAGCATGTTGGACTTCACCCGAACATTCAGCTTAAACCTCCTCCAAAGTTTGACCTTAGTTTCTGATATACATTTGGTTAGATTGGTGGATCCCCCCAATGTTAAGACGTTTAGCAGTTTTCATTTTTAAATGCCGATGGTCTTGTCATTGGTGTCCTTCGCCTGCAATTTTCTCGGCCTGGTTATTTCTGTTAATGGTGTGCTGTGAATTTATTTAATATGTGAAATTATTTATACCCAAAAAACAAAAACTTTGTTTTATTCTGTTCTATACTTTTTAAATTGTGACAATTTTTTATCTACAGATCTTATATATGTATACTGCCCTGATTGGGTGAGTGTTCATTTGTTATCTTCTACTATTTATAATAGGATTACAGCTAGCTTATACATATGCGCACTTAATGTAAACTCCCGCTGCCTTTCCTATTATTATTTTAAATTCCCGTCAATTTTTTTTTCAAATTCGACTTGGGATGCTACCTCAGAGGGTCAAAGGTCAGTAGATGCATAGAATCTACTTAACAGCGAGAGACCAGCAGTGATTGAGCTCACTTCAAATTTTCTAGCTTCCAATGACCCTATTTCAGTAGAATACCCTCCTTCGTTTTGTTTTCAACAACCCCCCAAAATAATTTTTTTTCAATATACCTATCAAAAGAATATCCTTTTAATGCTGATTCTAAATATATATTATTTGAAAAAACTACGTTTTCTAAAGAGTTAAAGAGGCTGAGTCACAAGTTTGAACCTTAAAACGTACAGGGATTAGGAGGTACAGTTGGGGGGCTGCTGCCCCCCAAACCCCCCGCTTTTGAAGCCTCTGTTGTTAAGATTTTTATTTTTGGGGTCTACCGCCCCCCTCAACGCCCGCTTTTTCCCTTGCAAAGAAATGCTTTGCAACACCAACGAAGTCTGCTTGAATTTTTTACTGTAAGAGCATCCTATTGCATCTCTTTGATTAGAAACATTACTTAGCCTGTTTGCTGAATTTCTTACTGGAGATTTTTCCCTAACCGATAACAAGCTATAATGTGATGAACTTAACAGTTTTGAACAGAAAAACAGGAAACAGAATAAGGGCTCTGCATAAAAAAGCAATTTAGGTTCAGGTTCATCTATTTTTTCATCATACATAATCACACTGAATACATAACTATACCTGGCACAGAGACAAGTTTGTAGTTATAACTGTAACAGACTGAGTTGTCATTGCCAAAGTCCCTGAAGGTTAAAAAAATGCCATTGCAATAGTTTCATTCGTGTTGGTACGACCAACTGATTGCAGGCTACAGGACTTAAAAAATCTTAACAAAAGAAGCTGTAAAAGCGGTGGGTTGGGGGGCGGCAGCCCCCCAACTTTACCTCCTAATCCCTGTATGTTTTAAGATTCGAACTTGTGACTCAGCCTCTTTAACTCTTTAGAAAACGTAGTTTTGTTTCAAATAATTTCTGCACGTTTTGTACAGTTTATTACTTATTATTGCTTGACTAACTGTTAGCTGATAGTGTCAGGAGTTAAAGTTGGGGGGCTCCCGCCCCCAAACCCCCCGCTTTTGAACATTCTTGTGTTAAGGCTTTTAATTCCTGAACACTCAAATCAAATGCACAGTAAGATTTTCTTTTTTCAACTTTTCTTCGTGCATGCGGGTATACGGCATGTTATCAAAGCACTGGAGACTTACCTGTAAGCTGAAGGCCGACTCTGATATTCTTCTGGAGACGCCTGTTGAGCCGAAGGATTTAATAGATTGGATTTAAAAAAGAAACTGAGTTTCTTTTTTAAACTTTAAATTCAAGAGATACTACTTTAAATTCAATATATAAAAATTTACTCTGATGGGGAATCGAGCCAGGGTCTTCCGCATGAAAGACAGGAATAATAACCAATGTACCATCAGAGACTCTTGGTAAATGATTTTTAGTCTGTCTGATATATTTTCGACGCTAGCAAATACAAAGTAAGATTTTGTTTTTTGACAGAAAAACTTCTGGGAAAGAGCTGGAATTTTTGGAAGCTTGCAGTCGGTCTTGTCAGGTTAAGAGGACTATTTTGATCTGATTTAATAATGAAATACTAAGCTTTTAGGAATTTCAAAAATTAACATGGGCTCTTATAGGAAAACGAGGTTTTTCGTAAAATGTAAATTCGGGGGATAATTTTTCCGGTCTGAAAACATCAAAAGGCCCTAAAATGTAGAATTCCGCTTCGAATGAGTCCTCATTCACCGGATCCGTTGCCAACTGTGGCCTGTAAGCGTGGCTAATAAAAGAAATAACTTGATATTTGGTTGTTGGAAAACAGGGAAGGAGTGATCAGATTGAGCTGAAATTTTGAGGATAAGCTCCCAGGCCCTAGGAAAGCTTATTCTCTAAATTTCAACCCGATCGGACAACGTTAAAGGGGGCTGTGGTGGGAAAAATTAACATGGACTCTTATAGGAAAACGAGGTTTTTCGTAAATGTAAATTCGGGGGCTTATTTTTTTGGTCTGAAAATACCAAAAGGCCTAAAAGGCCGAATTCCGGTTCAAATGAGTCCTCATTCACCCGGATCCGTTGCCAACTGTGGCCTGTAGGCGTGGCTGATAAAAAAATAACTTGATGAACATTAAGTGGCTTAGTATTTTGAGGATAAGCTCCCAGGCCCTAGGAAAGCTTATCCTTTAAATTTCAGCCCGATGGGACAAAGTTAAAGGGGGGCTGTGTTGGGAGGGTTGAAACTTCCGGCCCACTTTCCCCCATGAAGATAAAGTCGGAAGGGGGGAGGGAAATTTTGCATGTTTCTTAGGCTACAAAATGCGGTCACCGCCGTCTCTCTGCGACCACTAGGACCGGAAACCGCTTAACATTGTGGTGGGTCGCCTCTTTAAAGAGGCACAAGTGTGCCTCCTTGATAATTCAATTAGTCTCACTACACCCATTAAAAGTTACGAGACAATAATTAAATTTCTTTTATGAAACGTAATTTTGACAAGTCTTATCCGAACCCTATTTGTGAGGTTTCATTTAGTCCTAGAGACGAAATTAGTGAAGGAAAGCTGTGATGTCACTTATATCTGAGTTTCTTTTTGTCTGGGAACTTACGCGTCTTTAGGCTATAATTTTTTTTTATATTATTTTCTACATTAATAATTTTTATTGACGAGATACATTATAAAGGAAATTTTTACGTTATTGACATAGCGATTAAAGAGAAAAAATGTAGATGTTTCTTTAGAGGCTCTTTACTCGTTTTCTTTTTCTCCAGTTATCATTACTTTATTTAATTATTAAACGACTGGGAGCAACACTAGTTCTCCCTTTCCGTCGTCTCTATAATGTGGTTTACAAGGTTCCGAATTCGAGCGTGGTTTTGTTGCTTCGTCAAATGTCTCCTCCGTTCCTCTTGGCGTTTGGCCTTTTTCATTAGTGATTTAGCCACTTGTGCTGCTGAAGAAGGAACTTGCTGCTGTCTTTCTGGCTTCTTTACTGTTCTCCATAATTTATCTCTAAAGGAGATTTTTCTTAACGATGGCCCAGGTTTAGTTATATCTGTATCTGTAGAAGAATTATCGGTAACAAATTCTGTTAGCTCGCGTCTTGTAGATGGCGTTTGTTACAAAAGACATTTTTCTGTGAAGACTGTAGGCGAGTCTATCGTATGGAAATCAGACAATTCTTGGGTTTCTTCCAATTTTTATTCTTCTTTAGATTTAACCTCTGGTTTATTATCTCTTAAACCAGTAGGTTGTTTTTTAGTCTTTTCTCTATCGCTGTCATCACTAGTATCTGATGGGCATTGAACTCTTCCCTTTTTCTCTTGTTTGTTGTGGGAAGTTTGTAGCCAAGACTGTGATAAATATTCCTTCCACTTCTCCCAACTTTTCTGGTCGTTAAAAAGGTCATAGAATTCATATGGCCTCTGATAGATACTGATGAAATTGTTTTATCTATTTCTTCGTCTGAAGAAGTCGGATCTGATTTCTATGGTTTTGAGAAAAATCCTTTTTTCATTATATTATGGTGTACTATTTCTTCCTTTTCATTATACTGATGTTTTAGAACATAGGTTAAGTTATAAGTTATTGACCTAACTCGGCCCTAGGGGTCTTTGGTGGCGACTTTTGTTTGGCACACTATTGGCAGCCTTATATGAAAGTTTTTGCTTTTGAGTACATTTTTCGAAAATAAAAAGTTTCTTTTATCCTTCCAATAGTTTTCGCTTCTCCCATGTGACAGCCACTAGTTGCGTGTGCCATCTGTAGAATTTTTCCTTCCAGCGATTTTGGAATTACTGGAATAATTTTTAAGTAATTTTTTCTATATTTTTGTGATGCTCTGTAATATACTATCAAAAGATTTTTACTTTTATCCAGATCAAAATTATCTAAGTCCTTCAAAAAATGTTTAAAGTGTTCCGGCAGTTCTGTTCCTTTTAATAAAAAAAATTTCATGGCTGAACAAAATCATCTTTATCTTGAGAATTCGAAATATTTCCATTAGATAGTGTTTCTACCCAGACCAGATCGTTATGGATGGTGGTTATCAAATTTCCTTCCGTATTTGGGATCCGTGACAAATAGTCTGGTAAAAAGTTTGCATCGCCCTTTGTATATACTGGGGTACATAAATATGCTTGGAGATGTAGTATCCATCGTGTCAGCCACGCTAAACTATTTTGCATTGTATGTAGCCAAATTAGTGATTCTCGATATACGCGTAAAATTAATTTTTTTCCAAGCAAAAATTAACGAAAATATTCTGTAAAACCTATAAAGGCTTGGCATTTTCCTTCAACCGTTGAAAATTTTCTTTCTGCCTCTGTCATCGACATGTTGGCGTATGGGACTATTTATTCTACTCTTCCTAATTTATTTTTTATAATTTACCCTCAATTCCGTATCCCATAGCATCTGTTTGTAAATAGAAGTCTTGTGACAAATCTGGTAGTTTAAGTATTGGCGCCTGTAATAATTGCCTTTTCATTTCACTCAGCGCTTGTATTGCGCCCGATAAACATTGGAATTTGTCTGATTTTTTTAAAAGTTTGGTCAAGGGTTGTGCTATTGTCGCGTAATTGTTAATATATCGTCGGAAACAACTTAAAAACCACAAACAGATCTGCAGCTTTTTTTATCTTTCGGTGGCTCTAATTGTTTTTTAACCATAAATCTTTCTGGATTTGGCGAAATCGTACTTTGGTTTATCAATTGTCAAACAAAAACTAGTTTTGGTGCTACTATTTTTAACTTTTCTGGTTTTAATTTTAAGCCTGCTTTTTTAAATTTTTACAGTATTTTTCCAAATACAACTAAATTACTTTCCAGGTTTTCAGTAAACAAAATCAGATTATCTACGTTAGCCAAAGTATATTTTTTCCTTCCTGGTTCGTTATCTTTAACACTAAATTCATTAGTCGACTAAAACAATCTGGATTACATGATAAGCCAAAAGCCATACGTTCAAATGTAAACGTTCTTCCATCATCTAAGATTACTGTTACCTTGTGCTTTGTTTCTGGATCTAAGGCTATTTGCCAATATTCTGCTATGAGGTTAAAACTAGTGTAGTATTTTGAGTTTATAAGTGAATCTAATATCGTATCAATTCGTGGTAATTTCATAACATCTTTTACCGTGACTGCATTTAACGCTCAAAACTCTATGCATAATCTCCAGGTATTGTTTTTTTGTCTGACTATTACTAGTGGAAAACACCACTCGCTAACACTCTCTTTAATTATACCCTATTCTTCCATTTCCTTTATTTGATCGTTCAGACATGGTTTTAATGATAAGGTGTTTTATGCGGTGATTTTTTAATTGGAGGGCCCTGTGTTGGTATTTTTGCCTGATTAAGTAAGTTAATCCCTAACCCGCTTTGTATCCTGTGAATGTCCATCTAAAATCCTAAAGAATATTTCCCACCCGGGTTTTTATGTTTTCTAGTAAATGTTTTAAATCAAATTGTTGCAAAGTCAGTTTTTGTCATTCCATACTGTTCTTGTGGTTGCGGTTTCGACGTCATTCGTTCGTGGCTAGTGAAATTTACTCTTAATTCTATGCTGCTTAGAGATTTTTGTTTCTAAATTTGAAATCTTTTCCACCGACCCAAGCGCTATTTGATTCAGCTTTACTTTGTTATTACTTAGATTTCATCATTTTTAAAATATAATATAAATTTCAATTTGAATAACTTGATTTTCTACGAAAATCGTGGGGTATTTTTCGAGGGTGTATTTCCCTATCATGGCATCAATTGTTTTAGCCTTTCCTTCTTTAGTATTTAATGTCTCTAGCACTTGAGCTGTTGTTCCCCTTTCTATTGTGATTTTTCTGTTTATTTGTAATTTATAATCCGAATCGTCACTGTCTTTATCTGTTGTTACGCAAATTTCCCTATTAGTTTCATTTGGCTGGCTTGTGGTTATTGTATCAGTTAGGGGTTCCCATACGATCCCATATTTTCTTATAGCATCTACTCCTAGATTACAAGGAAATAGTAGTTGTTTATATATTATCTCCGTTACTGTTATTTTTTTTATCCCCTGTGCTAAATTTTAATGGACATTTCCCCAAAATTTTCAGCTTGTGACCTGTTACTGATGTCAGGGTATTCTGGCATTTGCTTACGTGATTTTTGACACTAGGAGGAACCTCTTAAAAACTTCCTCTCAAATTAAGAATTTAGACGCACCCGTATCAAGTAAATACGGTAAATGCTGGAAACACTCAATTTTAAAACAACGCAAAATTGGTAGATTATTATTATTTGCATTTGTATCACAACACTCTAAACTATAAAGCGGTCTTTGTAATGATTCAGCTCTGTCGACCCTTACAGGCTGGTTTCTCCGTTTAAATGCCCACTGTTTGACCAAAAAATTCTGGGTTATCCCAGTTTTCTTCAGCGTTAGTATTTTGACCCTGGATGTTGTTAACCATTTGATTTCTAGGCCTAAATTCAGGAATATCATTCGGCGTTTGTCTAGTATTATTTGTTCCCTGCCTTCCTAAATTTCTGTCCTCTCTGCGTTCTGAACTGGTGTCTTGTCTTGTACGTGTGGCCGTCCTTTGGTATTCTATGCCAGAAATCTGCCGCATAGGGGTTTGGTTTGTTACAATAATAGAAATTAAACTTTCTCTTAAATTGTTTGTTGGGTTCCTGGTTCCTTCTAAATATTCTTGATCAGTCATAACTGTCTTTCTATGGTGGGGGGGGGTGCCCATATTTTCTATGGTTATTAGTTGATAACGACTCAAGCTCGTGGAATCTGTTAGCTACTTCCCAAGATGGTAACCTTTGATTTCCTTCGCGCTTTTTGGCTAAAGATTTGGCTTCTCAAAGCTTGCCCCTCTCTGTCCCCTTTAATATTTTACACTTTTTTGGGCTCCTGTGTTATCTATTGACATCTGATCAAACTTTTTCATGACCTCGTCAATTTTTAGCTCTGTTTCTACTAGGATTATAGTCTGCTCTAGATTTTTAGGTTTCCGTGATAATATTAGTGTTTATAGTTTTTTTGGTAACCCTTGCGTAAAAGTATGTAATTGTGCTTTCTGTACTGTCTCGTCATTTCCGCCCTTCTCTAACTTTAAGCAGAGCGACCGACAAATTTTATCGGCATATTTCCTGATACTAGTTGAGGTTCTGAATGTCCTTACCTCTGTTCTAAACTTCTTGGAAACACTTGCCTCTATGATGCCAGTTTTAACAAATTATATAAGAGTACTAATGTCCCGTGGCTTTTTTTCCTTAATCACCTAAAGGTCTTAAAGGGCGCTTCCCTTTAATTTTAGCTGCGACGCATTGCTATTTAACATTGTCGTAAAACGACTCAGTTAATTCGTTGAAAATTTTCAATTTTTCGATAAACTCATCTACATCTGAAAATCCCGTGTATTCTGGTATAATTTTGGCAATTTCAGGTACTATTGACAGGGAAGCCGTTTTATCCTCTGGTAAAGCCATTTTATTTCTAAAATTAAACTTTATATATTCCTTTTGACCCAGTTTTTACAACCGCCACCAGTTGTGGTAAAGTGGTTTTATGGTTGTTGGGGTGATGTTGTGGTAGATGACTTTTTTCTTCCTTTTATATGGGAGATAAACTATGGCCCTAAGGTAGTTAAACTTTGGTAGCGTGCCTTAGGCTATGACCTGAATAATGAGGCGTACCAGCTGGGTATATTCGAGGGAACAAATGTAGATTGTAGAGAGGTTGGCTATAATACAATAATTTTATTCAGTTAACATACACTAGTACAGGGATTGATCATAGATATATATTCTGCCGGGACTGGTTGTGCCAGGGAGACCACAAGTATTAGAAATTTACAATAAGGTATAATACATTAAGATACTTAGACACTTACAACAATCTGACAATATTCCAAGGTATTTCTAAATCAACGGACCAGAGGTCAGTCCGGCATAAAGTTAGTATCTCTCCGCCCCTTCCCATAAAATGTATCTTTTATACATTTCCTCAACCTCACCTTATCGGGACCCACTGACGCACGTAGCTAGGAAGTGGTAATTTCTCAATTTCCTGTTAAGCATACACTTGCCAGGATATGTTCCTTATCTTAATAAAAAGTGGTATTTCTAAACTTTTGTATTTGCGTCTTAATATTTTACTAAATTCCGAATTGACTTAATTAGAAAGCGTCACCACAACAATAACAGCCAGTGAAAAAAAATAAAAAATAATTTAAATATTTCGATCAAGACCTCCGCTTGACCGTCCTCAGTGCAGAATAATACCGATTAAGATATAAAATCCCAAACCATAAAAGCAAACTAAAACAAAACTAAAATAAGATGACTCTTTCAGAGTAACGGTGAAACATACAATATTTACCCTTTCATCGTTACTCTGAAAGGGTCATCTCATTTTAGTTTTGTATTTGTTTTTAAGGTTTGGTTTTTTATATTTTCATCGGTATTATTCTGCACTGATGACGGTCAAGCGGAGGTCGTGATCGAAATATGGTACTGGAGCATTAGATGGTCACTTCTAAAAAGTCAAGTTTGGTTAATGCTAATGATTTAAAATAAAATAGGTTGAATATATAATAGTTTGGAAGCAAAATTGGGCTGTATATTTGCACATTAGGGGGGGGGGGGTAAAGCATAGCATATATTAAATACGTAACCACCCCTAGGTCCCTTCCCCCCCCCCCGCCCAACTCAAAAAAACAACAGTTTAAATATCGTAAACGCAATGAAAACTATTCTGCATTCTATTTCTTAATAGCGGTCTCTTTGAAAATAACCGATCTCTCGCGGGTTTCGTCTGTCATTGCATGACTGGTTTCCTTGCATAGTACATAAAAGTGACCATCTAATGCACTAACACCCAGAATATATGAATAATTTTTGATTTTTCACTAGATGTTATTGTCCTCGTTTTCTATTTTTTTGCGATTTTATGTTTTGTCATGATCAGCCAGTGTGGTCTCAGAAATTATTTACCTCGCAGTTTTTTTTAAAATCTTTCTGGTTGTTGTGTTTTCCTAGATTAGAGATTGCATCCTATTAAAATTTAGGCCCGACCAGAGAAAAAGCTGTTTTTAATCTTAGAGCTAAGGCCCAAATTCAATAATCCTCCCTCCACCCCATTCACATATTTTAAAACAAATTATTTGCAATATTTGATCAAGTGCAGGAAAAGAAATCAAAATCTGGTCATTTAGATGGGGACTGGATAAAGTCCAACTTGAATGAAGCAATTATTAAATTCGCCGTGCGCGGAAAGGTAGCGCGTAAGTAGCATGCTGAAAGGGAAACGTTTTCATTGGCTACCAGTGACGAAAATAAGCTGTATTCGTGGCCCTGCCGGTTCTTTAGTCCAAACTAGTTTAGCTTGCCCAAATGGGTAAGATAAGTTGCAAACTAAGAACGGAGCGAGAAGTAAATTTTTAGCTTCTAATCATTGCTAGTCAAAACTTGTTTTGAGGCCTTGGGTTGAGTTCAGTGAAACAGGGCTTGATTTAAATGGGGGTAAGTTACATAAGGTTAAGATAAAGGAGATTTGAGTTTAACGGGGGTTAACTTAAATGGGGGGGGTCATTTGAACGAGGGTTCAGCTAAATGGGGTTGCAGGGGGAATCAAGTTAAAGGGGGCTCAGTTGCACGAGGGTTCAGTTAAATGGGGTTGAGTTGTGAGTGGGTCCAGTTAAACGGGGACTCAGTTGCACCAGGGTTCATTTAATTCGGGCTGGGTTGCACGGGAGTTCAGTTGCACGAGGGCCCATTTGCATTGGAGTTTAGTTGTACCTGGAGTCAGAGGCACGAGGGTTCAATTGTCTGGGGTTCAGTTAGTTGAGTTACATGCACACCCTATCGTATATTCTTTTTGCTTTTTAAATGCATTTGTATTTGACGTCATTCACATAAAAAATCTTTTTCTCTTTTTTTTGAAAATTAAGACTAAAGTGTAGTCAGCCAAAGGTGCACGTCCTTCCCATAACTCACCAAAATATTGCTATGCTCCACCGGTGGGGCCTGTACCCCTTGTTAGGAATCATGGGCTGCATTATTTTGGTGCATTTTTGAGTATTTCTTAAGCATTTCATGTGCTGTGTTGTACAATATGGCTGAATAATGTAGCTTTTTTTTATGAACAGTACATTTGTGTAGTATTTATGATGAATAATAAAATTATGTAGTATGGGGCACATATTGGGGCTCTACTTCGGTAAATATGATAAAATCATGCGTTGGTACGTATCATAGCTGAATAAGTACGTACTATATGACAATTAGGGAATGTGAATAATCTGGCTTCATTTTGACAAATAGTATAGAATCGTGAAAAAAGCATTTACTATTTGGCACGTAAGTGACCGAATATTGGCGCTCTTTTTAGACCCCATCAAAGTAGAATGGGGGGTGCTACTCCCGTACCCACACCATATATGGGCATAGAGTCATTAGGGAGAACACGTGGTTAATGGAGTCAATGACCTCTTTTTCCAAGGTCGATTTATTTGATGTTTCTATGTGTAATAACTCCGGAACGAAGGTTGCACATGTGCATTGAATTCTAACGGGAAACAATGTTATTGATCTAGGACTCGAGGGGGAAGTGAATTTCCGAGAACTTGATTGCATAATCAATCGTGAATGTTATGATCCAGAAACAGTATTTGTTATTGTTGCTCTCGAGCCAAATGCTATGAGTTTCCCGGAAACAGTTAGATCACGTGTTTCCTTCTCAGCCAATCAGCGAGTCGGTTACATACCCCTTCTCAACCAATCAGAGGGCTTGTTACATATGGTTTTCCCCGTTACATAACAATTCGCCCTTGAGATTTCGTATATAACGGGCATGCAATGTAATTCAATTATCAGAAAGTATTGTGACACAATTGAAACAACAATGGATAAATTTGATGAATTAGAAGCCATGTCAACTTCAATTTGCAATGTAAGTACATTTTTTATTTTCAAGCGAATTTTCCTTGGACATCCTCCAGTCTATTCAGGTAAAACGTAAATATATTCCTTTACCCCAAATCCCCCCCCCCCAAACCTTACAAACATCATTATAATCAATGGAAAACATAAAATATATTCTTTTTACCCTAACCCCCTCCCGCCATTGTTTTACAATCCCAAATTCTCGCAAAAATAAATACCATTTCGTTAAATTCCTTCCTTCTATGTCCTAGCTAAACGCGACCATTGACTTCTGTGAATTTTTAATGAAAATGCCACTCTCGTTTTGACGTAATGCTTGGCGCGAGGTTAAAATTAGATGTCACCCCTTTTTAAAGAACTTCCTGTAAAAGGTTTCTCATATCGAACTGGTTTGTTTCTCCGTCAAAATTAAATACATAAAATATTTTATTTTACCCTCAAAACCTACCCCCCCCCCCTCACTGTTTTACAACAAAACTCGCAAAAAGAAATAATTATCATTTCGTTAAATTTATACAATTTTACGTGTTCTATATCCTAGCTAAAAGCGACCATTGACTTCTGTAAATTTTTAATGAAAATGCCGCTCTGGTTTTGACATAATGCTCTACGCGAGGTTAAAATTAGCTGTCACCCTTTTCCTATGTGTTTACGAACGCAGCAGCCAAAGGTTTTGTTTTGGCTGTCAAATTAAAACAGTTTTAAGCAAAAAGAGATTGCTGTATATTAAGCTTGTAGTTTCGTAAAAAGATTATTTTCAAATTAAGTTTAACAATATATTTAGAACATTATGTGAAAGGGGGGAGGGGAGCAATACATTGCGTCTAACAGCTTCGTTGTAAGTAAATTATGTACAGGGGGAGGGCAATGCCTTCAATTCTACCGCCATCAGTGTAAAATGAAAACAAACAGTACAGGGCTAGAAAAGTCTTTGGGAGTTGCATGAAGCTTATATTATATATAAATTGAATAGCACTTTAACCTATGTTGGCAAAATATATTCCTATAGGTCGATGGGTTAACGATCTAATTTAAGGCCTATAGACCGGAAAATTTAATATTTTTCTAAATGGTAAAAATAGAAACAATGATTCCTATCCTATGGCTATAGACTACTGATTGTGTAATAAAAATGTTTGATTTCTAAGCCTAGTATATTTCTCGCAAATTTTTACTTTTCGCTTTACTGAAAAGGGAGAGGGGCTTCTTTGAGATGAATGCTTTCTAGACAAAATTATGCCTGACAATAAATTCTGGTTAGGAGTGGGGGTACTAATTTTTCTTCTGTAAGATGGGGAATCGTTATTCCATACTAAAATGTTTCTTCTTTTAAGGACAATTTTGAAGAATGCCACCCACCAAGCAAGAGGGCTAGGCTAAATGAAGTGACTCCTGTAGGAGTATCACGGCCTTCCGTCATAAGGTATGCTGGGTTAACCAGGGGCGCACTACACCAAGCCCCCACGTCATCTATACAATCCGTAAGAGCTGAACCATCCAGAGCCACGCTTTACCAGCCCCCTGTGTCCTCGATGCAGATAGCAATACAGTCTGTTCAAAAACAAAAAATAGAATGGGTGACTGCTCACAGGATGGTGAACCCCGCTGGGTCATCTGTACAAGCCAGTGACATCGCCACCGCCACCACATCTATGCAAGCCACTGATAGTGTTGCCATAATTACACAAGAGTGTGAGGTCGCCCTCCAACAAATGTTACCTGGTCCATCGGGTGCCCAAGCCCAGACGGATTATGCGAATGTAAGTATTTTTCCGGACCTATCTATTTGTTACAATGTTTTTTTCTTTTTCAATCCCAATATAAACTTATCTCATCGGGATATTCACCTCTAAACCCCCAACCATTGTTTTCAATTTTTCTCTCTCAGAGATAACTAAATTTAATTTTTTTGCAAAGAAACCACTCTTTTCAAATCTTTGCTATCCTCCCGTTATCTCATTAGTGACTATTTTTTGTTAATTTCTATTAATAATCACACCCTCTGAAAATCAACATGCTCTTTTTTCTAATCTTTACTATTTTCTCTATTGCTATCACATATATTTTTAGATACCTTTAAAACATCGACTGCTCTTTTTCACCTAATTCTGAGAGAGATTATCCCCTCTGTCACATATTGTCGTTCTAACTTAAACTGAATATTTCTATCGTGCAATGTTTAGATCTTGCATAGAATAAAAGAACACCAATGTCCTAAATATTAATTTTACAGACAATTTGTTCTCCGCTATTTCAGAAATCACAGAATTACGCAAAGGCCATTGAAACCTTGATTGACTAAAACCGCTAGTGTAAAACAAAACAGGGGAAAGGAGATGCCAAAATTATTTATAACCTCGCACGGGGAGCTTTATGTCAAAACAGCGGTATAATGCCTAAGAAGTGTGTGGGGAAAGTGACTTAATGATTCTCAACATTTTGAAGTTCAAACTCGTTCATCTAACCTCCATAATTAAACTCATGTGTTTACCGAACCTGTATGGAATTAGAAATATTTCAACTTTTTTGGGACATTATGTAAATGATCGGGGGCCACGGAGCCGGTGGGTCTGAGAAGCGCTGTGGGGCACGGTTAGGGAAGTGCCGGGGGATGTGCCATGGGTCAGGGAAGGGCCACAGGGTGGCGCCACGTGACTAGGGAGGGTGATAGGGAGTGCCGCGGTTCAGGGATATGCTGTGGATCCGAAAAGCGCCGAAAAAAAAAACAGCCTGGTTGATTTGAACACTGAATATGAGCTATTTTTTTAAGAAGATCAAATTACCGCCTTCCATATAAAAGCGGTGTTTTAGTGCTTAAATATCTCATTATTTTGGAAATTGACTGCTTTCAGAATATCAATAGTTGTGGAGGGAACAGTGAATTAACCAAATGCTATTATGTGCATACTGCTACTACTACTAAGCGCTGACTTTAAATAATAATCCAAATTTTAACTGTAGGGATGATTTGAACACTTTGAAAATAAGCTATTTTTTCATTTACAGGTTGTCCTGGTTCCATACTCGCCATCTCCCCCCTGCTCGTCAGTTGGAGAAGGAGAGGATGCACACGTGGAGTCCCCCAACAATTTAACATGGGACGATAGCATTGAAGTACCTTTTAATATTGACGGGTTTTTAGATGATTTTCTTTTTAATTTAGATAATAGCACAGTTGAACAGGGGGACTTGAGCCAGGAAAAAATTACATTTTGACAACATTTGACAATTTACCAAATTTAAAGTTTTGTTTAGTTTCAAAATGTTTTCTGTCACTCCTCATCTTTTAATCATTCAAAAACAAAACTAAAGAAAACAACTTCCCACGATTTATTGATTTTAAATTATTAAATAGGTTATTATTTAATTGAAATATACATATCACATTTTTTAATTTCATGCTTTTGATAAGTATCTTGTCCTTTTGGTGTAAATTGCAGCTGAAGGCTTATCGCAAAATCACTGTTTCAAGTTTTTTCATAATTAAACACTGAAAAAACCATATTAAGAAATATATTTATGAGTCTTTCACTGAAAATATCTTTTTCGTAACAAGTCCAGACCAACATCATAGCAGGATATGAATTCAAATCATGGGAACATAATTTTTACATATTATTCTGTTTGTAGAGAGTCCAAAATCAGAAAATCCATTTTTAACGATAGATTTGTGAGACTTTCATTTAAAATTTCTTTTTCGTACCAAGCCCCGACCCATCAAATTAAAAAATATGCATTAGAACCATGGGAAATGTAATTTCATCATATTTTGCGTTTCCCACCAGAGGACACTTTTCGAGCAAAAGTGAAGAGCTATCAGAATAACCCATAGATATTATGAAATAATAACTAATAATTATTCAAACTTAAAATTTTTTCATATATCTGACACAAACTTTTACAGTGTTGAAAAATAGTGAAAAAGAAAAGACTAAAAAACATTGGAAGAAATAGAATGGTAGGAAAAAATGCTTACATTTGCATAATCCGTCTGGGCTTGGGTGCCCGAAGGACCAGGTAACGTGTGTTGGAGGGTGGAGGGACCGGTGGCCTTACATTCTTGTACAAATTGGACTGCGACTTGTACAGGCAGCGTCGGTCTTGAAGAGTCAATATGAAGGTTGGATGGACCAGGAGATTTGGGGGCATTTAGACATTGTCCATACTGTACAACTGTGGCTTTCACAGGGGGTGTATTATTGGCCCTTATTTTCCTAGTGGTCGGCGGCAACAGATATTCTTCATAATTGGCCTTAAAAAGAAGAGAAAAAAGTTAGTATTAAAATAATTTGCCCCCTTTTTACAGAAGGAAAAATGAATAATTCATACATATTTCCAACTAGTTAGGGGTAAGTGTTTTAAATATGAGCCATTCTGTCGCGAAAACACACAAAAGTTGGAAAAAAATATAAAATATTCCTTTATTACCTCTGCAAAACGGCTAAAAATGAAGAATTCATACACATTTTCAACTAGCTAAGGGTAAGTGTTTTAAATATGAGCCATTCTGTTGCAAAAACACACAAAAGTTAGAAAAAATACAAAATGTTCCTTTATTACCTCTGCAAAACGGCTAAAAATGAAGAATTCATACACATTTTCAACTAGCTAAGGCTTATTTCATCATATTTTGCTTATTTTCGTTGGAAAACACACTGAAAAGACATATTATTGAACTCACATTAACATTGCCGGGCTTGCATTTGAAGAACCTTCCATTATTTTCTATTATGTCCTCTATTTCAGAATATACTGAATTTTAAAGCTTTTCTACACTCATAAATATACTAACCTAACGGTAATTTACTTACGAAATTGTGGAAACAGTTGAATTAGAACAATAATTACCTTTCTATATATTAATTAACACTCACTAGAATTGCCACTTTTCACTCGCGGAGAATGGTTTCAAAACAATACTTCTTACATTACATAGGCTATTTGTGTCAAACGAGACATCTTCAATGCAGATTAATTAATTTTTACGTTCGATTTTGTTTTGGACATAGGAGAACATCAATGGGAAGTGAGAATTTCTGTAAAACTATCAAAGATTGATTAGGTGTATGGTTACTATCTTATCCTATGTACCAGAAAGAAAAGTTCTTAGGTGTGGAGCCCCCCCACTCCCTCAACCATTGCTCTTGAAATCCCTTGAATTAGGTTAGAGACAGACAAAAAGTTAGGTGTATGGTTAGGTTAGGTTAGATTATGTTAGGTTAGGTTAATTTAGGTTAGACTAGCTTAGCCTACGTAGCCCCCCCCCAAAATAAAAAACCTTAACAAAAGAGGCTGCCGTTAGACTAGCTCCCCCACCCCCGGGGGCCACGGGGACTGAAAGCCTACCACGGGTGGGACCCCCACCACCAATGTTAGGTTACCTAACATTTCAAGGTGCCCCCACCCCCCCCCCCCCCCCCCCCCACACACCCCGGAGCCACGGGTTCGGCCTCCTGCCCCGGGAAGGACCCACCCCCCAACGGTCAGTCTAGGTTAGTTGAGGTTAAGTTACCTAACATTTCTAGGTTAACTTACATCAGGTTAAGTGGCGCGCCACTTAACCTGATGTAAGTTAACCTAGAAATGTTAGGTAACTTAACCTAACCTAACCTGACCTTGGTGGTGAGGGTCCTACCCGTATCAGGCTTTCGGCCCCGGGGCCCCGGGGTTGGGGGGGTGGGGGTGGTCACCTTGACATGTTAGGAAACCTAACCTTGGTGGTGGGGGTCCCACCCGTGGTAGGCTTTCAGTCCCCGTTCAAATCATCCCTACAGTTAAAATTTGGATTATTATTTAAAGTCAGCGCTTAGTAGTAGTAGCAGTATGCACATAGTAACATTTGGTTAATTCACTGTTCCCCCCACAACTATCGATATTCTGAAAGCAGTCAATTTCCAACTTAATGAGATATTTACGAACTCAAACATCGCTTTTATATGGAAGGCGGTAATTTGATCTTGTTAAAAAAATAGCTTATTTTCAAAGTGTTCAAATCAACCATGCTGTTTATTTTTTTTTTTTTTCGACGCTTTTCGGAGCCACAGCGAATCCCTGACCCACGGCGCTTCCCCCAACGCTCCCCTGACTCGTGGCGCATCCCTGTGGCACTTCCCTGACCCGTGGCACTTCCCCAACCTTGCCCCACAGCACTTCCAGGACCCACCGCCTCCGCGGCCCCCGGTCATTTACATAATGTCCCAAAAAAGTTGAAATATTTCTAATTCCATACAGGTTCGGTAAATACATGTGTTTAATTATGGAGGTTAGATGAACGAGTTTGAACTTCAAAATGTTGAGAATCATTAAGTCGCTTTCCCCACACACTTCTTAGGCATTATACCGTTATGTTTTGACATAAAGCTCCCCGTGCGAGGTTATAAATAATTTTGGCATCTCCTTTCCCCTGTTTTGTTTTACACTAGCGGTTTTAGTCAATCAAGGTTTCAATGGCCTTTGCGTAATTCTGTGATTTCTGAAATAGCGGAGAAAAAATTGTCTGCAAAATTAATATTTTAGGACATTTGAGTTCTATATTCTATGTAAGAACGAAACATGGCACGATAGAAATATTCAGTGTAAATTAGAACGATAATATGTGACAGATGGGATAATTTCTCTCAAAATTAGGTGAAAATGAGCAGTCGGTGTTTTAAAGGTATCTAAAAATATATGTGATAGCGATAGAGAAAATAGTAAAGATTAGAAAAAATAGCATGTTGATTTTCAAAGGTGGTGATTATTAATAGAAATTACCTAAAAATATTCGCTTATTAAATATCAAGGGGATAGCAAAGATTTAAAAAGAGTGGTTTCTTTGCAAAAAAATTAAATTTAGATATATCCGAGAGGGATAAATTTAAAACAATTGTGGGGGGGTTAGGGGCTAATATCCCGCTGTGATAAGTTTATATTGGGAATTGAAAAAGAAAAAAAAACATTGGAAGAAATAGATAGGTAGGAAAAAATGCTTACATTTGCATAATCCGTCTGGGCTTGGGCACCCGAAGGACCAGGTAACGTGAGTTGGAGGGCAACCTCACACTCTTGTGTAATTATGGCAACACTATCAGTGGCTTGCATAGATGTGGTTGCGGCGGCGATGTCACTGGCTTGTACAGATGACCCAGCGGGGTTCACCATCCTGTGAGCAGTCACCCATTCTATTTTTGGGTTTTGAACAGACTGTATTGCTATCTGCATCGAGGACACAGGGGGCTGGTAAAGCGTGGCTCTGGATGGTTCAGCTCTTACGGATTGTATAGATGACGTGGGGGCTTGGTGTAGTGCGCCCCTGGTTAACCCAGCATACCTTATGACGGAAGGCCGTGATACTCCTACAGGAGTCACTTCATTTAGCCTAGCCCTCTTGCTTGGTGGGTGGCATTCTTCAAAATTTTCCTTAAAAGAAGAAACATTTTAGTATGGAATAACGATTCCCCATTTTACAGTAGAAAAATTAGTACCCCCGCTCCTAACCAGAATTTATTGTCAGGCATAATTTTGTCTAGAAAGCATTTATCTCAAAGATGCCCCTCTCCCTTTTCAGTAAAGCAAAAAGTAAAAATTTCGCGAGAAATATATTAGGCTTAGAAATCAAACGTTTTTATTAGACAATCAGTAGTCTATAGCCATAGGATAGGAATCATTGTTTCTATTTTTACCATTTAGAAAAATATTAAATTTTCCGGTCTATAGGCTTTAAATTAGATCGTTAACCCATCGACCTGTAGGCATATATTTTTCAAACATAGGTTAAAATGCTATTCAATTTATACATAATATTAGCTACATGCAACTCCCAAAGACTTTTCTAGCCCTGCACTGTTTGTTTTCATTTTACACTGATTTCGGTAGACTCGAAGATATTGCCCTCCCCCTTTACAAAATTTACTTACAACGAAGCTGTTAGAAGCACTGTATTGCTCCCTCCCCCTTTCACATAATATTCTAAATATATTGTTAAACTTAATTTGAAAATAATCTTTTTACGAAACTACAAGCTTAATATACAGCAATCTCTTTTTGCTTAAAACTGTTTTAATTTGACAGCCAAAACAAAACCTTTGGCTGCCGTGTTTGTAAACACATAGGAAAAGGGTGAAGGCTAATTTTAACCTCACGCAGAGCATTATGTCAAAACCAGAGCGGCATTTTCATTAAAAATTGACGGAAGTCAATGGTCGCTTTTAGCTAGGATATAGAAGGAAGGAATTTAACGAAATGCTATTTCTTTTTGTGAGAATTTGGGATTGTAAAACAATGGTTGGAGGGGGTTAGGGTAAAAAGAATATATTTTATGTTTTCCATTGATTATAATGATGTTTGTAAGGTTTGGGGGGGGGGGATTTGGGGTAAAGGAATATATTTACGTTTTAGTTGAATATACTGGAGGATGTCCAAGGAAAATTCGTTTGAAAATAAAAAATGTACTTACATTGCAAATTGAAGTTGACATGGCTTCTAACTCATCAAATTTATCCATTGTTGTTTCAATTGTGTCACAATACTTTCTGATAATTGAATTACATTGCATGCCCGTTATATACGAAATCTCAAGGGTGAATTGTTATGTAACGGGGAAAACCATATTTAACAAGCCCTCTGATTGGTTGAGAAGGGGGATGTAACCGAATCGCTGATTGGCTGAGAAGGAAACACGTGATCTAACTGTTTCCGCGAAACTCATAACATTTGGCGAGAGCAACAATAACAAATACTATTTTTGGATCATAACATTCACGATCGATTACGCAATCAAGTTCTCGGAAATTCACTTCCCCCTCGAGTCCTAGATCAATAACATTGTTCCCCGTTAGAATTCAATGCGCATGTGCAACCTTCGTTCCGGAGTTATTACACAAAGAAACATCAAATAAATCGACCTTGGAAAAAGAGGTCATTGACCCCATTAACCACGTGTTCTCCCTAATGACTCTATGCCCATATATGGTGTGGGTACGGGAGTAGCACCCCCCATTCTACTCATCACTACCACCAACTCACTACATCACCAAGCCGCATGAGGCCAACGCAGCTAAACACTCCTTCATCCGACCTCTTTACACCTTCCCAATTAGTTCCAATTTCCATTAAGTCCTTCTTCGCAACCTCCTTCCACCCCATTTGGGGACGACGTGCTTTTCGTTTGGTCCTAGATGGCTGGTCGAAATGGACCCTTAAATCTTTCTTATACATCCTCCCACCCGTACCACAGACGACCAGCTTTTCGTTTAGCCCTAGACAGTTGGTCGAAAAGGACAATCTTTGGGAATCTGTCATCCTTCATCCGCAGAACGGTTCTGAGCCATCTCAACCTTTCTCTCAATAAAACCCTAGAAAGTGGGATAGAATCACATTTTTCGTATCTGTTTTGATAAATAGTCTGTGGCATATAATTGAACTTTATTTTGATAAATGGTATACAGCTTTTTGCTGTGACTGAGATTAATCTGGCTTTATTTTCACAATTAGTATAAAATTATGTCATAATACTTAATCTACCTGAATAATGAGGATTTACCTTGATAACCAGTATAAAAAAGTGCAAGATCATATACTATTGGAAAAAATTGGCTTCCTTATGATTAATAGTTTAAAATTACGACAGGGAGTCTTTGCGCTAATGTCTATATTATTTTTATGATTATAAACTTTTTTTTAGATAAATTTTTGTACTTTTTTAGATATATTTTTTTATTATAAAAAATTATTTTTGTCCAAATCGGAGGGCCACACTTGGTGATTCTGTTGTTGAGCTCGCGGATGCCATTATATATCTAGCCTTTCCTATTACACAATGAATACTAGAGACGCGAATGTTATTTTTTTCTCATTCTCAGAAGCGGCCTTCTTTCATGTATAGCTGTATAGTGGCAAATAAGTGGAAGTTTGACCGTCGTCTACTGGCCCAGGTGTGCAATGCTATGGTTTTGCCTCATTATCTGTGCCTTAGCCCATTTTTACGGCTAGAGATAAACGGAAATTGCGATCAGTGTACTACAAGTATGCAATGTCTTTGCTGCGTTTACCACGGTGGACCAGCAATAGGTAAGTTACGTGCCGGAACAGTGTTACCAACCCTGAAGAAGCGGTTTCGTTGCAAATTGATCGACATAATTTGCCTGTCAAGTCCCACCCGTGGACTAAGGTTTTACAGCACTAGTCGGCATTTGTTTCTCGTTGTTGTGTTTTTGTTTGTGTCAGAAGGATTAGTGTCTTGTGTTTTTTGTTTTGTTTAACTTTTTTGTGCTCCGTCTGTTTCTTCATTGATGACTATTAAATGAATTCATTCATTCATAATATGTGGCCTATAATAGGGCTATAATGAGAGAAAGCTTAAGATGGCTTGGGCACATTCTGTAGATGAATGATGACAGATTGCAGAAGATTGTTCTTTTTGGCCAATCGTCAAGGGCTAAGCGGAAAACATGTAGTCTGCGGTTGGGGTAGGATGATGTCATAAAGAAAGATAAAGAAAGAAAGGAAATCAGAACTTCCTGGAAGGGTGTAAAGAGAGAGGCTTTGAATAGACTGGGATGCAGGAGGAGCGTGCGTAGCTGTTTTAGCCTCATGTGGCTTGGTGCTGGAGTGAGTTGTTAGTAGTAGTAGTAGTATTCATTCATAGGCAGGCCTGACTGCATCCCATCAAAGTAAATACGCCTCTATAACTTTTAAGGGTGAGTATTATAGCTAGACTACTAGAAAAATCAATCTCACTTTCCAACTCATTTTTAGAGTATTAGATATGCTTCAACGTTTTGAACACGATGACATCTTTATCAATCTTTATATGTATTAATTGTGATCGCCATTAGGCCATTCCTCAACAATGTGGCTTCATTTAGTTAATCTGTAATTATATGTCTTCATTTGAATAGTAGTCAGGGTTGCCACCTGTAGAACGAAAGTGCTATTTTAGCACTGTTTCATCATGTCTAGCATTGTAGCACGTGCTACATTGAATGTAGGACTTTTTCTCCTATATGACCAAATTTAAAATATAGACATAAAATGTAATTACATGAT